>NC_089763.1:45169468-45179468 GCF_040412425.1 Macrobrachium rosenbergii | reverse complement strand
AGAGAGAGAGAGAGAGAGAGAGAGAGAGAGAGAGAGAGAGAGAGAGAGAGAGAGAATTTAAAAATAAAAAGAATATGAGAATTAGAAGAAGAAAGAAAGAAAAACGAAGCTATTTCATGCAATAAAGAAAAAGAGAGAGAGAGAATTGCAAAATAAAAAAGAATATGAGTATCCGAGGAAATTTCATATGACAAAAAAGAATGAGAGAGAGAGAGAGAGAGAGAGAGAGAGAAGCACGCACATGCTGTAAGAGCTCAGTGTTTAAATTCGAGACCTGCGTTTCGTTTTTGCACGCGCGGTGGGGGGAGGGAGAGAGAGAAAGAGAAATAAAAGAAGGAAAAAAGGGAGAATTTCTTAAGATAAGGGAGAGTGTACATGTTTGTATGTATGCATGTATGTGTGTGTGCGTGTATGTTGGAGAGAGAGAGAGAATTTTATAATAAAAAAGAATATAAGTAGGCTATTAGAAGAAAGTAAAACGAAGCAATTTCATACAACAAAGAAGAGAGAGAGAGAGAATTGCAAAATAAAAACGAATGAGTATCAGAGGAAATTTCATACTACCAAAAAGGATGAGAGAGAGAGAGAGAGAGAGTTTCATCATAAAAACACGAGAGAGAGACAGAGACAGACAGACAGACAAGCACGCACATGCTGCAAGAGGCCAGTGTTTAAATTCGGGGCTGTCGTTACGTTTTTGCACGTGGGGGGAGAGAGAGAGAGAGAGAGAAAAATAAAAGATGGAAAACAGGGAAAATTTCTTAAGTTAAGGGAGAATGTGCATGTTTGTATGTATGTATGTATGTGTGTGTTGGAGAGAGAGAGAGAGGTGGGCTGAATTGTTAAATAAATCGACAACAACATTTTCCAGGTTTGAAAAAATGAATTAATAAATGAATAGAATAATTATTTGGTTAATGAGAAAAATGCCTTTATTGCCCCAACAATAATGACTCATATTGCTACTCATTCTGTTTATCTTACAGTCACACACAAATATTCAAAAAATAAAAGTATTTCTGCTGTAATCATTAACAAAGGATAGTCGGCCACTTAGAGAATTATATAAAAAAAGCTGACACATCAACATCAAATTATATTAATTTTTCATTTTCTCTGACCTGACGATATTGATGCTGTGATACAGTGCTGAAATTCTGAAAGTTATCGTACATTGGCGAGTGCGTGAACTTCTAGAAAGTTCGTACGTCTTATCAGAAACTATCGTCTCTAGTCTACGGCTTCCAGTTATGCACCGCTAGCGCCGGTTTGAACCACCCTACGAATCTTGTTAAATGGACATTTCCTGAGGTCTCCATGAGCCCCCACAGCTGGCTTGCATATCTGCTTTATGCTTTGGTTGTTTGTAAAGGTCAACATATACGCACGTGGATCCATCTGGTTACTGCAAGATGCAGGATACCGGTTCCTTGACCATTTGGAAGGTCATCGTTTGGCACCGTTTCCTTTCGTGCTCTTTTTTTTTTTTTTTTTAGTAATCTCCAAAATTGCCAGTTTTAATTTCTATTCCCTGTTGCTCAGTAACTTTTGTTTTGTTTTTTTTCGAACTGTGTTGCGTTGTCTTTTCATGTTTCATTCTTCAGAAATATGTCAATCAAATTTTTTTCTTATGTTACAAACTAAACATTGAAAGATGCTGTACATCCAATGGCCATGCAGAATGAAATCTGAAATTCTCGACTCGTTAAGTTTTTCTTTAAACATTTTCAGCTGACAAACACTGCAAATATGGGAATTAAAGTAAGAAGCTATCTTTCAAAGCCTAAGTTCATTTTCATTCCTGGCGTGGAGGGAGAGTTTCTCTCTTCATTTCATTCTCAAGTCTGGACTCGTCAACCCAACCGAGGCGAGATTCCATTCAACTTAGCGGTGTCACAGAGCAGATCAACCAGATGTTGCCCGCCATGAGATGAGTCTAGTGAGAGTAATATTAATTCATTCTTTTTGCTTTTCTTTTCTTTAAACTTTCAGCTGAAAACACTTACGGACCGAATCAACAGATTATAACACCAAAAAGGTTCCCAGAGTGAAATGAGCCTGCGGAGAGAGACAAGTTCTAGGAAAAGGTGATAAAGGAATAAATATGAACGAATAGAAAATAAAACCGGTACACTTGAAAATCAGGAGACGTCAGCAGAGAGCAGGAGTGAATTTACCCCACGCTTAAATATTTGGAGGTCAGAAGATTCCACAACTGCACTAGGCAAACTATCCCACATTTTAGTTGTAGCCAAGATAAAACTCCTAGCAAAATCAATGGTATTAAACCTGACACTAGAAAACGACGCACTGTTTGCAGCAGCAGTCTACTTAATGTTGAAGATGGTAGGGTTCGTAAATAAAATCAAGAAAGGAAAAGAAAGTTTCCGCTAAAAGGTGCTTATCTAAAATTTCCGCATCTGATTACTTCGTTTTATTATAGCCATCATTTGCTAAGCATTTATATACATATAAGCAGACATTACTGTGACCAATTGCAAAACACACACAACAACAAACCGTAATATTGCACATCCTTGCTAAAAATAGTCCGTGACGTATTTTTCTAAAATTGCTTTTAAAGACAATTAAAAAGAAAAATCTCGGCCATGAGACGTGTAATTTTTTTCGCGTCCTTCATAGCAGAGGAAAAACAAAATGGGACTCTTACGCTTCCAAGCATGATTTTCAGATTCCATTCAGTGACAAGTATTTCGTCATCATAATAGTTCTCCCACATCTACTTCACCTCACGAGTCAAGAATGACAAGCAGATTTTGTTTTTTTTTTTTTTTTAAGAAAAGAGCTCAAATTCATTTTGGTGGTTCCTTATTGTTTAAATTTCCTTTGGAAGCTTTTTTTCTCAATTGTGTGCCTTCAAGTAGAGCGAAACCTATTGCATAATTTTTTTTTTACTTTTGCATTCGCCTAGAATTTTTTCTTGCGGGGCTAAAATAATCACTACTATGAAATTCATTTAAAATACTTCAAGATAATGATTATATTCCCATAAGCGTGAACCAAAGCATGTAATGTGGATATACCATGCACGAATGAATCCAGAATATCCTGGATTCTTGCACTTTTATTTTTTTTAGGAAATAATTTTTTTTTATTAAGAGTTGAATTTAGGTCTGTGTGAATTCTGATGTATCATCATAAGTTTACGAAATTAAACGTGACGTCAGAGCAATGTAAGAGTGCGTAGAATACAACGTGTTTGACTTTACACTTAAAATGCACAAACTGGTTTTTATTAGCTACAATTTTTAAGCTAGAACAAAAACATTTATAGTGTCTGACAAACACTTGAGAAGTAATCGCATATTAATGGGTCTTCCAAGCAGCCCCAAAAAATGCATTTGAAGAATGCATAAAAAAGGCTATTTATAAAAAAAAACTAAGCCTTGAATTTTCCCTTGAAGAAGGCACAGAAAAAACTTGCAGCGTAATTAATTAATTCGATTATCATTCAAATTCGAAAAACTAAATTGAACTAAATGGACGATGTAGAAAAAGATGATAAATTGCGTGGATTACTCCTTCCTCCTTTTAGAAGGCAGCATTCACAGGGAACTGGACAATAAAGTGAAAGGAAAAGGAAATAATTAAAACGGATTGTATGCAAAAAAAAAAAAAAAAGCACAAGATATGATACAGGTAGCGATGCCAGGGGAAACAAGGACGTAGATCTCATCTGAATGATGTGAAAATTTCGTTACTGAACTGAAGGTGGGTACTGAACTGCATTTCAGTATCGAACTGTATCATGCCGCTGAACTGCAGCTCAGAGCTGTTCTTGAACTGAAACTGGTTCTATAAGTGTAACTTGGTTTCGACATGAAATTCAGTACCGAACTTAAAATCTCCAAACGAATTATGGCCAGACATCGTACTGAAGCTGGTTAACGAACTTCAGTTCGGTATCAAGCTGTAAATCGGTATCTCAGTATCAAAATTTCCTGAAATGATAAAACCACAAGTTCGAGAAGGCGCAGAATCGATCAACGTTTTCAAGACATCACGGCTCATCCCCTTTGGTGCGGACTGAATAAGCCAGGCCTCATTCCCGACTTGGACTACGTCAGTGCATTCTGGATAAGCCTCATAAATTGCGTGTTTGTGGTCTCAAGTTCATAGCCTCAGTGAACCGAGAACATTGCCTGACGAGCAAAACATTCAGTATAGCTATTATAATCATCTTTTTTTTAACGAGTAACAGCTTTAGACCCTAAGGATGAACTAAAACGAGGGTGGGAAAGGACACTGGTTTGATTACTTAGGAGAAAGTAAAGTCGGAGCTCGAACTCAAATGTAGTTATAGTACTCGTAAATCGAAAGCTTTCGGCCATAACTGGGACGGAGAATGGATTAGGCACCATGTCAGTCAACTGGAAATTGCGTTAGCTTTGATTACAATAAGGGCGTTACGTCACTTTCTTCTCGGAGTAAAGTGATTGAGCACAATTGTGGTAAAAAAAAAAAACTCACTAGATGATTAAAAAAACTTTAGTTCTTTTGTAATCGAAGTCATAAAAAACAGGATATTTTAGTTATTTTATGTGTAGCTAGATTATTGTAGATCTGAGCGTATCAAGGAATAAGTTGTATTCCGTTACTGTTATAGTTTATTGATTGATTTTGTACACGGACCTTGCATCGCAAGTGTTACCTATCTAGACATGATGTAACGTTGTTGGAAATCAGATGAGTTGTAGTCGTTGGAAGTCTTGACAAAAGTTTCTCTAGGCTAGCCAAAAGCTTCCGAGTATGGGAAATGACAGCGGGCAGCCTCATTTCACCTGAAATTACCATGCCCCAATGAAGCCCTTTTCGAGCCCTTGAAATGCCTTCCTTACCTTGTTCTAGATTTGCGCCCCCTAGCCCAGTCCATAAAACTTTCTACAAGGAAAGGAATAACGCGAGAGGATGGAGCCAACGCCTGTCCTTCACAAGGTGGGCGTGGGAAGTCATTTGACGAGAGGAAGAACGCCGCACCATAAAAGGATTTTTTTTTTCTGGTCTAGCAGGAAGTTGAATAGAGAAGAATACGTGATCACTTCAAGGCTTTTAACCCTCAGACAATAAATATTGATGATATATTGCCAGTTTTTTTTTTTTTTTTTTAGTATTTTGGTGCCTTGAATCATCAATTCGCTCACTTTACAGCGTATGATAACGTTGGGCAAGAGATAATGGTGGTATTCGTTGGATGTATTTAAATTTTATTGCCGCTATATTGTAACCAACGCCAGACCAGCTGTTTTATATTATTTTTGGATGACGGAGCTGATTTTTTACAAAAGATCTCCATGATCAGCCACCGGCCATATGATCTGAGGTATATTTCTAAATTCACCACCAGAATCTAGTGGAGAAGGGACATTTTGTGCCCTTGGACTTGTAGGAATTCGAAAGGATTAGTTGTTTTACATGAATGACTGGTTCTCATCTAAGTGGTCGTCCTCGTTTAGGCCTGAAAGTTTGTCACCTCTTGCTCAGCTATATAACTAATTCATCAGTCAATCCTTCGCCCATTTGTTGTTCATTCTTCGATCGTGGGACTTACGAGTGTTCCATTTTTTCCTCATGTACTGACACTTTCATATTGGTGTCAAATCTTCGAAGGTCTTCTGCGCTGAATTATCATGTGCTGCATTACAGTAAGATTTCTCCTGAAGCGTCTTGCAGCTGCGTACACAGTTTTTTTTTTTCTCAAATGCAACATGTTGCAATCATCGTAATTCATACATTGCTTCCATTTATACAAGTATCTTTTTGATTACACGTTAGTATATTGTAGTTATTTTTGGTGGGCTGTCGTCAATACCAAGTTAGTCCATTCTGGAATTCGCTTCCCTTGAGTCCTCTGGGCATTTTTCAAAACACGATCCCCAATTTCACTCTATTTCATGACGATGTCCAATTCAAACAAGGATGTACAGGATAATAGGTATTAGTTATTTGGTAGGTGAAATATTTTATATACAGTGCTTTTTTACAGTTTGTCTCAGGGTTGTGTGTGAACTTCACTAACACCAGAAGCATGTTTGTCCTTCTAAATTGTATTTTTTCGGAATATCTTTTTGAAACTGGTTGTGAATATGTAATATCTACTAGCCGCATTCACCAGGTGGGCAAACTGTAACAGTTGCGGGATTTTGAAGGTATTATTTCACGAAAGATACACAATGAGGAAATGTTTCCATAAAAAATACTCTACTTCATCTCAGTGCAAGCAAATCGGTTTGCTTCATGTCCAGTCATATTCATAATAGATATCATTTCTTCCGGCTGCCTGCCAAGCCACGAGTCAGCATTCATAGAATGTTAAATAACCTGTGAACAACTGGTTTGGTTTAAGCTGGATTTTTAAAACGAAGTAAGGTGTTGAAGGGAATAAGATGCATTGTATTGTATGAATGTGGTTTTCAAATGTTTCGACTCGGAAATGAGTCTTCACTCATGCCGGTTCCAACCCCGGATGAGAGCTGAGGGATGAAAAAATCGAAGCCCTATGGAAACAGGTAACAAACCTTAGCAGTCTGATGCAAGCCCAAGGGCGAGAAGAGTAAGGGGTAAACTATCAGTCCTTTACTTAGAAGAGAGCCGTTTCTCTGTAATGACTCTGAGTAATTTCTAGAGCCTTGCTAAGATTCCTTCACACGCAAGTACTTTAAGTACTCTCAACACGGTTTATTTGCTGCAATTTTTTTTTCTTTTTTTTACTTATCACATCTTACATTTTATTAGTGACGATTTCGCATGTTAAATAATAATTAATCGTATCAATGCACAGTAATTGTTGCTGTCGTTTTTTTTTTTGAATAAGAAAATTAACACAATGCTATAACGAAGCAACCAAATAACACTACACTACAACTCATCATGCGATGCCGTTAGTTACTAGCCAGCTGGGCTACGGCGTAGCAGTTGCTAGGACAAGTCGTCCTTTCGCTTGTTTCTCGGGCGTGGTTACGAAACGCTGCGCCAGTCAGTACACAACAGCAATACAAAATAGTGTGGTCGAGTGTGTATATCATTCATGTGACCGACTTTATAAATCTCGATCTAATCTACAAAGACCTCTTTTGACAAATCACAGAAAATTAAGTCCGGAATTACAGAACGAAAAATGAGGTAATTCTAAGCTATTACAATTGCAGATGACTTTGATGGCGTGTTATTCGGATTCTACTTAAATCTGTCAGTATTATGATCAAATGAGCAGTATCCAATTTTGGTAAAATATTATGATGTATGTCAGATAATATGTATTTTCTCGTGAAGTTCGGTTGTTGACGCAACTCAGAATAATAATATTCCGGATAATCGCTACAAATATATAAATAACTACACTGCACTAGACACTTCACTGTTTTTGTTTTTTTTTAGGAAATAGAGTACACACAAAAACTAATGCGTCCTATTAATTTTAAGTAGTTTTGTTGCGTCATTTATGTCTGTTTTGATGCGTCCTAATTCTGGCATTTATATGGCTGTCTAATTCTGTGGAATTTTAATTTTGATTTGTTTAGATTCTTTTGACATCTTTTGCATTAGGTGTTTGAAGTATAAGCATTTTATTTCTTATATATACATTTTGTTCATTTCGATGTAATATTCTCACTTTTCATTTCGGCAAATAATTGAGCTTGCATAAAAGCTCACTGGATGAAATGCAAATTTTTGTTTATAATTGCAAAAGAAATCCTTGGCTGACTGGTGAGAATGCAAAATTTAGGAGGCCATCGATCGTCTCTTAAATGTTCTGCATCATTCATGTTTATACAACCGTTTGACGAAATCGCGTGAGAAAGATTCTACTGTGTCCCCGTTTCGCTTGCTTGGAAGCATTACTCTTCATCCTATATGTTCTTGGTCATCTAACTTTGTTTCGAGTTAAATCTCAAGTATAAACATGCTTATGTCACATATATATTTATTTTGTTTTGAGTTTAATTTTCAAGCATGAATATGTTTGTTCTTTCATCTGTTCATGCATGGGAATACACACATACACACACGATAATATAATATATATATATATATATATATATATATATATATATATATATATATATATATATATATATATATATATATATATATATATATATAAACACACACAGGCACACATACACACACACACACACACACACACATGTGTATATATATATATATATATATATATATATATATATATATATATATATATATATATATATATATATTATAAAGCGTTGATTCAAATGGTGCTACCCTTCCAGTTTCCGTTTTCAGCAAGTCTTTCGGGAAGAGGTTACTGAATACCTCCGTGTCCTCTTCCACTCTATTCGCGACTTACGGCACTCAATGAACTTCTGGTTACATAAATTACTGCTTACGTCAAAAGAAACACAATGCGACATGAGTGAAGTGTTCGGCGGCTGTCGATGAGAGAGCTCCCTAACCACTGGACTATGAGCAGATATATATATATATATATATATATATATATATATATATATATATATATATATATATATATATATATATATATATATACATATATATATCTATATATATACTGTATATGCACACACACACAAGCACACACATATATACATTGTCGCCTGACTCTACAATTTATATTTTCAACAACGTCAGCACTCATTCCCAGCGCGGATAATTAACCGACGTTACGTTTCAGTTTCTGACTAAAATGGCACTTTTACATTCTGCAAATCAGTCGCCTTCGGCAACACTATGACATATGGAGGGGAAAGACCACAGGAGATTGATGACGTAGCACAAAATAAATAACTTCTCTCGTTATATATATATATAATCTTTCCAATCACGCTTCGAGGTGTTCTAAATCAAATTAATTAAAAAAAGAATGCTACACTTCTGAGAATGAGCTGTACGCCGCGAGTGAGTTTACGATTGTTTATTTGCCAATCAATATCAAATTGACCGACTTGTTTAGAATCATTTGCCGTCGCATCAGAAACAGCATATAAACGAAAACACATCCTGTTTACTGGTTTTTTATAGCTTTATGTCACATAAGGATTGGTCTACCAAATAAGAGTCTGATAAGTAAACGTATGCATAAATTACACGGTTGTGCGAAGGTCAATGTTCACGTCAGTGTCAGCAGGAAAGTGAAAGTGAAATTTTTAGTAGATTTTTTAACAAGTGCTTTTTTAATGAAACTTGGAGTTTAAAAAACTGAGATTGTAGATTTTAACGCTATGGATCCATTCGATTGGGCACAAACTATGAGATTTTTTTGTATGGTTATGTGTCGCAGTAATTTTAGTGCCTTTATTAATGATGCAATTTGAAGTAATTCAACCAATTTAATTGACAATTTAAAGGTGCTAAAATATTATGTTTTTTTTTTTTAAAGATTTAATGAAATATTGAACGCTGCACAAAACGATAAACCAACGTCATAGTTTTTCTTGTAAGAGAGAGAGAGAGAGAGAGAGAGAAGAAAGGAATGCCTACCTTCCACTGAAGCTTCCATTTTTAATATCGCTTAAAATAATCGGACAGAAAATAAAAACTCTGTGAGGTGCCCACTGGAGAACAGAGAAATGTACGTCTGCTCAGTCTCGCACCCACACCTTCACTGACTGGGGCAAGCAGAGGAAGAACACAACAGCCCAGATCGTTTCCCCGAGATGGAATAAAGTGGCAAACGTTCGCAGTCTCTGAGTTCAGCGCGCCAAGATGCAAACGTCCTTCCGAGGCCCTCTGGTGACTGGAGGATCAAGCTCCGCGACCTTCTACCCTACGGTTAGCTAAATAAATATGGCATCTCAAATGAAGCAGGAAATGGAAATGCAAACACGTGGCGTGACTTAAATGCTCCGAATTCTTTTTCTCCATCCCCGTGGGACGAGAGTTCACTAGGTGGAGACAGACAGCTGATGTTGAAAAATGACATACGATGCATTTGTTTTAAATTGTAAGCCCTTACTTCCATTCCCTTTCATTTGTCCAAAAT
>NC_089763.1:45111968-45166968 GCF_040412425.1 Macrobrachium rosenbergii | reverse complement strand
ATATATATATATATATATATATATATATATATATATATATATATATATATGTGTGTGTGTGTGTGTGTGTGTGTGTATTTACCTATGTATGCATACATTCGTTTTTGCCAAGCTCGCTGTACGTTGCATTATCTAGATGCATTATCAGTCCTACGAGAGTTTATGAGCCCAATCAAGTACTATCCACAGACTTCGAGACTACATTCTCAAGATAAAGAATCCCAGGTTTCTCGGAAAATCAAATAAAGATTATAAATTCCATTTAAAGAAAAATTACTTTTTGTATCCTGAGTGATACCACTTATTTATAAAAAAAGAAAAAAAGTCTTTCATTTAACAGCCTCGTCTCCAAAAATTACGTAAGTAGGTCAGTGACGCAATCGCCTGTCTTTTGGCAAGTGACTCCACCTGACCAACAAGATACGGGGAATATTAAAAATAATATAGGGTAATACCCCTAACGGATATGGCACTAATAAAACACAGTGACGTCATGACGATATGTTCTGTGCTGCTCTGATACTCTGAGTTGCTGAAGCAATGAAAATAATAACACTTTAGCTGGTAAACTGGAAACCTCATCGTCAATTGAAAGCTCTCATGCATTGACTATAAGATTTAGACGAATTTTGAAGAACCTTAGAGAAAAATGGAAAATAAAATGATACCGTCAAGAAATAATCTTAACAACATTAGAACATTGCCTCGAGAGAGGCTTCTTTTTTTTTAAATAGAAAAATATCTCAAATATTTTTCACCATCATGGAGTATGCGTCTTGGATACCTGCTATGAAAATTTGCCGATTTAATAAAAAGAATAAAGGTCAGAAAAGATCCAAAGAAGTTTCGGAATGGAAAATTTTTCTAAAGACGTCTTCCACTTCAAGTTTCCATGAAGATCGTGGAAACATTCTTGGACTCTCCTCCTTTTATCCAACATTCTCCATATTCTTTGAGACATAATCCATTTGCCTGGAGAGAAATAGTTTCAAATATCTTATAGAAATAATTCTCTCTCTCTCTCTCTCTCTCTCTCTCTCTCTCTCTCTCTCTCTCTCTCTCTCTCTCTCTCTCTCTCCCAAAACTGGCACCTCCTAAAGTAATGCAACTTTCTCTGGACATCATACTGGTGCTATCCGCTCTACTGCGAATTCCAAGTAATAAATGTTACGACCATGATGCAAGTCAGCTAAATGAAATTTACCAGCAAAACAAAAAATTATTTGAAACACGCTGTTTCTCTTTCTTTTTTTTTTAGCAACAGCTTCGACTTTCCCTCACCCTTTCAGCGAGGAAAATGCATGAAGAGATGATTAGCAGATTCGTCGACCTCTGTTCCATAATAACCATAAAGGAAGAACGTTGGGTTCAAGGTACGGTCAGGGCTTATTGCCTACGTTAAATTTACTCCAAGGTGCTAAGCCCCAGACGCTGAATGCGGACGTCTACGGTCAACTGTTTCACGAAGGCAACAGGGTAGAAAACAGAATTTGTAAATAAATATATATATATATATATATATATATATATATATATATATATATATATATATATATATATGTATATATATATATATATATATATATAAAATTTATATATATATATATATACATATATTTAGGCTCTATATATACATGTATGTATACATACATACAAACATACATATGCATATACATATATAAATATGACTTTTTATCACATCACCGAGATTCATATACAATCTACCTCGCAAACAGTAACCTATAAACGTTTGTCCTGATTATATATAAATATATGTGTATATATATATATATATATATATATATATATATATATATATATATATATATATATATATATATATATATATATATATAAATTACGCCACAAGTATCGTTCTGACGTCGATTTCACTATACCTTAGCCATGTGGTCAAACCCAGTGCCTGTCGCTATTTCTAAACCAAATCTGGTTCGAATTATCCTCGGTGCAGAGGCAATTATCAATTATAATCCCCTTGAGTGTAAGTTATTCCCAAGGTATACTGATTTCGATATTATACGATATTTGTGGGTCAATATCTGTGAAAATAAAAAACCAGTGTGTAAGTGATAAAAATTCATATATATATATATACAGTGTATATATATATATATATATATATATATAGATAGATAGATAGATAGATAGATAGAGATAGATAGATAGATAGATAGATAAATTGTGTATACATACAGTGTATTTGTATACATACATAAATATATATAATACACATATATGAATTAATACACTGTCTCCCATACTCAAAAGATACACAGAAATATATTTATATACATATATATATGCGTGTATATATGTATGTATATACATATATATACATATGTATATACATACATATGTATATGTGCATATGTATGTATATAAATAAACTGATCCCCATACCAAAACGATAAACATACAATTATATATATTCATATGTATACACACATTCTTAATACGTTAACCTTTTATGAATACACTGTCCCCATACACAAGTGATATATATATATATATATATATATATATATATATATATATATATATATATATATATAGAGAGAGAGAGAGAGAGAGAGAGAGAGAGAGAGAGAGAGAGAGAGAGAGAGAGAGAGAGAGAGAGAGAGAGCTAAAATCGAAAGATATACAATTTAGTAAAATTGCACTTTGTCATGTTAAAATACAAATAAGACCAACCGCACTGATAACAAAACCTAAACGTAAATTGAGAAAAATATAAGTGAAGTATGATAGTTAAAAAAAACAAAAGGTCATTATGAAAAAACAATAGTTAGTCATGATTAAAATGATATAAAACGCTTTCACTGCAAATGGATTAAAAGAAATCTTTTAATTTATGATACTTAACTTCATTTGGTAGACACAGGTAGGGTTCTACGTAAAATGATGTACCAAAGTACCCCGCTCACTGTAGCAGTTCGGGCAAATTAGACATATGAACAATGTTGCTATTTGTGTTGCTATGGAAGGTATCTGCTCATTTCTCAGCTGTTAGGAGATGAATGAGGCAGTGAATTTGTTCTTTATTCTCTAGAGCCACCCTCTCTTCGGAGAAATTTATACATACATACATACACACATATTATATATATATATATATATATATATATATATATATATATATATATATATATATATATATATATATATATATATACATATATACATACATACAAATAAAAATATATATATATATATATATATATATATATATATATATATATATTTACATATATATATACATACATACAAATAAACATATATATATATATATATATATATATATATATATATATATATATATATATATATATATATACATATATAATATGCTGTACATATTGATATGTGCAAAAGCTCTTATCAATCATTATTCCCCTTGAGTGTAAAGTATTCCCAGTTTACTGTGCATTCGTGCATTTGGCATGAAACGACATTTGTGACTTAATATGTGTAAACATAAAACACGTCATGCGTGTATAAATGACAAAACTGTAATATACGGTATATGTATATGTGAATATATATATATATATATATATATATATATATATATATATATATATATATATATATATATATATATATAAGACAAACAATCCTCATTATCAAGTATCCGTACTTGATAATGAGGACTGTTTGTCCTAGAAAGCTTGTAACTTTTTCTGAATAAATATCTCCACCAGATACCACCCAGTTTGAATGAGGTCCTGTTAGTAATTCCACTAATGCACAGAACAATTGTGTATGCGATAGAGTTAATATATGTGTATATATATATATATATATATGTGTGTGTGTGTGTGTGTGTGTGTATGTGTGTGTGTGTTGCGTGTGTGAGCGTGCGTTGTTGCTTGCCAGTAAAGGTGACATAAATTTCAAACCTCCACCTGACGAGTACCGGACGATAACCTGTACCTGTTCCTCCTCGAGTTACGAATTGTTGGTCAACCATTCATTAACTCCTGGCTAATGGCCTCGTCTAGATTGAACTGCCGAATTTGTGCCCCGGTGTCCCCTGCGATTTACTATTGGACTTGTTACTTCTCGCGAAATGACAAACAGTTCCCAGAAGAAAGGTTTTAATTTAAAGGTTTTTTTTATAGGGGATTGTGTACAATCATTTATCCGTGCCTAAGGCTTCAGCATTCTCAGAATCTCTCTCTCTCTCTCTCTCTCTCTCTCTCTCTCTCTCTTACAACACCTAAAATAAATTTCGAAAGTAAGCCATCATGCACCTCAGAGCCAACATTCACTTTTGGTATTTAGTTTTCGATCTCATGACATGGGTTCCCTGATCACATAAGACTTCAGATCCTTTAAACTGAATGTCTTTTGAGTTAAGTCAAATCTGTATTCAGCGACTAATTGTGAAAAAAATGTCCTCTTTGGATTTGGACACCAATCAACGGTTTCTAACCCTTAAAGGAAAAACATGACTGTGGAAAAATGTATGATATTAAGGAATTCCAGAGTTTTTTTTTTTTTTTTAGAACAGTACGTGGACATAGTCATTAAAATACAGGTAACTAATAGAATGATATATAACGACTACACATATCAATAAAAAATCAGAATTACTTTGCATTTTTTTATTTGACAAAGCACGCTACATTAAAATGATTCTGTATCTTGAGAAATGAGTGGACACTTAGGTTCGACGGAAATCAAACTTCGTGAATCATGAAAATGATAAGCAGTACGTGATGGATAATGAAGTAGCCTTGAATAAAAAGAAAATTCGAGTGCTTAGCCTAAGATGAAGTTGCATATCTGCTATACCTGCTTTTAGATGAGTATTCTCTTTGATTCTTGTCTATTTCAACAATAACAATTAACTGAGAAAATCTGTAAGCCATGTGTATTACTGAAATCCTTAGCACAGTTATTTAATTCGTTTTAATAGGTATTATAGTCTAATTCTTAATCTTAAATGCTCTCTAGTTCAGAATGATTTTTGTTGTTGTTGTACTGTTAAAAGAGAGTTAAATCGCTTACAGGTGTAATATTGAGTAGGTTTACCCTTTTCTGTTACGGTCTTCATTTTCTGGTGTTAATCTGGAAATAAACGCCAGTTGTCCATACATGGATGGTGTTTTCAATCTGAAAAGCTACTGAAGGATCAGTGAGAGCCCTTTCGTCATGCATAGTATCTTACTGACAAACAGTATTGTATTAAATATATATGTAGTTGTTCTTGCTACATATCTAGAGGACTTGACAGTTACAATAATAATAACAGAGAAAATTCACATTCTTCATTAGCATCACGCTTCGTTTCATTGATAACTGAATGTTTTCTGTGAACGTCTCTCATTCCTGGTTGAAATGCCTTTTCACGTGCGCATTCAAGTTACATTTCTTGGCGCACTTGAAACTGCAGTAGGGGCAGCTGTGCGGCTTTTCACCCGTATGAGTGTAAATGTGTTCCTTGAGCGCCACCTTTTGCGTAGTTCTAAAGGGGCAAAAGTGGCAGGCAAAAGGGCGCTCTCCAGTATGTACCCGTAGGTGGGTCTGAAGCTCACTCGAGCAACGAGCCACTTTCCCGCAGTAAGGGCACATCAGTTCCGACGATCCCTTGAGGACTGGCTGCGTTCCTTCCTGCTGGTGAAGCGACAAAAAGAAGTCGCGGGCGAAGTCTTCCGAGATATCAACGACTTCCTGCCCAGAGGCAGGGGGGACGTCTGAGCTCGCCGAAGATGGCTTACTCCCGGGGTTTTCGGGTGGGGGAGACTTCAACGCCGCAGACGTGGTGGGGGACGCGGAGACGTTCTGAAGAAAATACAATCCCGCTGCTGTTTTCGAACCGTGTTGTTGGTGGAACGGGTGGAACAGAGATCGGGGCGAGTTCCCTGCTTCCCCTCCGACGTGCTCCTGCGAAAAAGAAAGCGCGTCAGTGGCTTACTTACGAGGTTCTCTAATGAAAAGAGGGGGCAGGCCGAAATGAACAGCTAACATTAGCATAAAATATTGCTACTCTAAGGTAAATTAACGAGACTATTGAGACATATTTCCAGACTCTGATAGAGCTCGCCCCGTGGGCTTGTTCTCCAGCGACAAGTGTATACTGTAGCAAAGTAAAGTTGAAGAAGTTGGACAGCTAGACCTGTAGGAATCCTGTAGGAGAAATGTGACTTGAATTAGGCGATTTTGCGATGTTTGTCCATCTTCAGGGTAACCATAATGAATTTATTCTCAAGAACTTATTAGATTCAATGAAACGCAGACTGAAAAAAAGATAACTTTTTATACTGAGATTTTGCATATGTCAAATTGCCCTTCTTCCTCCATATATCAGTCATACTTGTACAGTATGTGTGTATACATTCACACAAATATATATATAATATATATATATATATATATATATATATATATATATATATATATATATATATATATATATATATATCTGTGTGTGTGTACACGGATGCGGCGATCGTCTTTGTAGGGTACAGTCACCCGAATGAGAGTGCACAGCTTGGTTTGCTGGGACCGTTGATTGTTCCCAATCTGTTGGACCACCACTCCACTCAGCCGGCCGTAAGTGCATACCAGCGTCTGTTCTGGTCAAGCTAAAGGGCATGAAACTGGCAATCTTTTCCCCGGAGACTTGCAGAGAAGCCGGATGGCCACTCTCTCCAAAAGGGAAATTATACGTTGAAAAAATAAAATTGAATAAATCGATATATAAGTGTATAAATAAGTAAAAGATTATTATCATCATCATCGTCATCCCGCTCCAATGTCATGCAATACAAAAGGGGCTTCTGTGGAATTCTGCCACTCATGGCTTTCTTGGGCTTTATCTTCCCAAAGATAACGCCCTTGCTTTCCACCTGAGAGAGATCCTGACGTGAGTCAGAAATTTATTATATATATATATATATATATATATATATATATATATATATATATATATATATATATATATATATATATGTGTGTGTGTGTGTGTGTGTGTGTGTGTGTGTGTGTGTGTGTGTGTGTGTGTTTGTAGCAGCCACAATGCCCTCATTACTAATCGATTTTTTCACGGTTTTTGATAAGCTTGTCACCACAAAGCCTGAGGTCCAAATGAAGAAACTCTGGTAAAGGAAGCTAGCAGATTTTACATTTATACACATTCACATATATATAAATACACACACACATATATATGCACATATACATGTATACATACATGCTGAAAATGCAGTTTTTTATTTTGTCCATTTTGAAGTACACGTAAACTGGATTACAGAAACTTAACCACCTGGCTGAGGAAATACTTCGAGCCAACAATATCAGCACAAATACCAATTGATCAGTTCCTGAATGCACAAAATTCCTTTGATGGACCCGGGAACTTCAAAGACGCCCCGAATGAGACTTGACGAACAAGACTTTCGAAATGATTTACTCGTTTCCTGAAGATCGAGTACTTAAAATTCATTGGCTGTTCCTTCCATCATTTGGGCACCGGCTTAATTACATATTGAGTAGACTACCTTGTTCTTTCTTCCTTCCGTGTAAACTGATTGTTCCTTCTATTTGTCCGTCTATCTGAAAGTCTGCCTGTCTATCTGTTTGTATGAGTGCATTATCTTTGTAACGTTTGTATGTGTGCACTATCTTTGTAATGCCTAGCATATAATTATCATATAAAGGAAACGGCAAAACACCTTGAGGAAAACGGTGTTTATCACGATTTCGCTCCCTTCCCTCCCCCCCACCCACCCTCTCTCTCTCTCTCTCTCTCTCTCTCTCTCTCTCTCTCTCTCTCTCTCTCTCTCGGAAGTGCCGAGATCTTCCTCTTCATATTACAGAGACGTAACCAAGGTCGAAGACTTCGAGTCATGTTCGGTGGGCGGGTGGATAGCTGCTGTTCTCGAGTCTCCCCCACCCTCGATTTCCACAGGACCCCGGGAGGTCAACGGGGAAATTATCTCGGCTACTACAACATTTCGCATCAGGCGTAAGCAAAGTTCTTTTTTTTTTTCATTTTGTTCCTCGATACATACTATTGCGTCTGTTTGTTTAGTCATCGTACATTCATTCGTCGCTTGGGATCTTTCTCCGTTATATTTCATCGAGGTGCTTCGTTTATTTCGTTTATTTGACAATCTATCTCCTTTATGTCTATTCTTCGTCATTTATTTGTTCTTTTCTTTTATGCCGCTCTCTACAGCGGTGTGCTTATTCATTAGTCATTCATTTATCCGTTATAAAAAAATATTTATTCCCTTGGTAATGTTCCAAATGAATTATCACACGTTTCTATTCATTTATTCATTCTTAGCTCACAGAATACACTCTTCGTCTACTGTTTATCAATTATTCATCCAACAGTCCCTTGATAACTTTGTCAATTTATTAATTTACCTGTCCTTCCGTTCATTTTATGCTCTACACGCTGAAGTATTCATTCACCATACTATTACTTATTCTTTCATCAAAACCATTTACTGAATCCAACTCTTTTTTTTTGGGGGGGGGAGCATTTCTGCGCATTTATTTATACAAGTATATTTCATCTTAATAATGGTTATCCGTCCACCCTGTTATTTGCGAAAAAGACAGATGGCTTACATACCTTTTGACCTTGTCAAAGGCATATTAACACAAATAAAAGTGTGTGTGTGGGGTAGGGGGTTAGGAAGAGAGAGAGAGAGAGAGAGAGAGAAGTCCTCTTTTTTATTCCACCCGCTCTCTGGGAATTGACTCCCAGCTGAAAATTGAGGTTTGCCCTTCACCTTGGAAGAGCAACTACTTTTTGTCAAGAAGAAAACATGCTCTTTTAAAGTGTCCTTTAGTTGCATCATAAAATAAGCCTTTTTCGTCCTGTAGCTTGAGAATTCTGATACAATAGAGTGCTCATAGCTGGAAGATAATTCATTATCTTAGTCGTTGGAATCTTAGGTAAAATTCATGACTAAGCACAAGTAACATTCTACAAACACGCCTAGCTTCTAAACCTATCACTGTAATGCATAAGTTGCTGTGAAAGGCTTTGAAATATCACAGTCTACAGGAATATACAACCCTACAAAAGACTTCAGCATTCTTTCAATCATATGTCTGACAGATCCTTCAAAAATATACACACGTACAAAAAGAACTCGAAATTCTTGTGAACTTAAGTAAGGAAATGCCGGGTAATAAAAGTACTGTATGCATACAAATACTTAGTTGCAAAAGCTTATCACGTTGCTTGCGCCTACAAGAGCATTTGAAACCTTCAGCACACCTCAAGATCAAATAGGATTTGAAGTGTTGGCCATTTCTTAAATATTACTCGATAGAAATAACACTTCGGCTCATACATTCATCCTCACTTGAGGTGACAACTTCATCAAGCTCCGGAACCTTTGAAAATCTCAGATCATAAAGGCACCAGCGAGTGTTTTAATACCCAACACAACAATGGCCACAAGATGGAAACGGGAAGATAGGAACCTCATTTAATACAGTAAAAATAACCAAACATACCACGTACCCTGCGGCAGTCAGCTGCCTGTGTGTTTCACCTACGACTTTCCTAGACCTTCCAGGTTGAACTTGGCCAAATGACCGCATTACCAAATTGCATATATTTGCATTTTATTAAGAAACAATCCAGAACCTTTTGCTGTCTGGTGTTTTTTTACTTGCGTTATTATTATTGCAAATCTCAAGAAATTGCCGCAATGAGTCTTAAAAGTCGAGGTAAAATAATTGGTAGTTCATAAAGTATATTATCGTAAAAGAACGTTCATAATCAGTTGGTATATTAATAGGTAAAAGAATGTATATATATATATATATATATATATATATATATATATATATACAGTATATATATATATATATATATATATATATATATATATATATATACTGATGAATTTCAGAACGAAGAACATACAAAGCATATTTTTAACTCTTTATTTTTGACTTTTCGGTACAAATCTGGTACCATTTTCGAAAAATCAGCTGAAATGAGCAAACACATGGATATGGTAAAAGTATATACATTACAATTACAAATACAATAAAGGTCGAAAGATTAAAAGAAAAAACTAAAGAATAAAATAAACTAGGACAAGATAATATAAAACATATTTACATTATGTACAAAGGAAATTAACTGCCATCAAGGTTTAAATCTGGCTTATTTAATCTAATCAATATAGATTCTAAAATTCTAGGGTTTTGTTCAGTCCTGGATTTTGTCAGTATTTTAAAGTCCTCTCTGTTTATAGTTACGTGACATAAGTTTTGACAGTGATCTCTTATTGCTGACTGTAGAGGTCTTACCAGTGATACGGCTGTTCGTGAACGACAGCTCTGTGTTGGTCGATTCGAAACGAAAGATTCTTTATACTGGAACCGATGTATTCATCAGTATACTGAGATTCCCCAAGTTTACCCCAGTCACGACTATATATATATATATATATATATATATATATATATATATATATATATATATATATATATATATATATATATATATATATATATATATATATATATATATACAGTATATGAGTGTATACACCACAAAACAGGCACACAACTTCACTGTGTATATATATTTATATTAGCCGCGTTAAGCTTCAATAAGACGGGATGGTTCAGTTCCAGATTCTTTAATTTACAAAGTACAGGTTTTTGGTACCGAAGAAGGCTGTATGTCTTCGAAAGCCTGTACTTTGTAAATTAATGAGTCTGGAATCTAGACCATACCGTCTTACTGAAGCCTGACACGAGTAATATGATATATACACACACACACACACACACACACACATATATATATATATATATATATATATATATATATATATATATATATATATATATATATACATATATATATATATATATATATATATATATATATATATATATATATATATATATATATATATATATATATATGTAGAATCTACTGGTCGCTTTTTACCAGATACAGATGTAATAGTTGTAGCCACAATGACCTCTTAACTTCTTGAATTCTTCACGCTTTTTTTGGATACGCTTGTCACTACAATTCTTCATATTTCTTGCACTTTGATCTCAAGGCTTTGTAGTGACAAGCGTATTCAAAAAGCGCGAAGAAATAAGAGAAGTTAAGAGGGCATTGTAACTATTACAATTATATATATATATATATATATATATATATATATATATATATATATATATATATATATATATATATATATATATATATATATATATATGGCCCTCGGGAATTTTTTTTTTTGCTTCATTATTTTTTTATATAGAAGCTTTTGCATAGCAGAGCAGACCCTCCCGTAGAAAGAATTACAGTCAGTCTCCATGTAAACATCACAGCGGATTTGTTTAACGAACAACTACTTTTATCATTAACTTGGATGATGTAATCAAACAAACGCCACTACTTTAGTGAGTAAATGACCTAGGTAAATGCCAGACACAAGTAATCAGATCATCTACCACCTACTCTCACACATTGTGGGATAAACGAGTTTTTTAGCCCACCCCAACGACACACCGTGCTTGTAGGTCAGCTAGCGAGTGCTTACTGCGCGTACTAATCCTTTCATTTTCTTTTAAATTCGTCTCATATCAACATGTGGGTCTTTATACGAACTGACTTTTTTTTTGGGGGGGGGGGCAAGAGATTCATTTCTCAGTATTACTGCCCTAATACCATTCTCTCATTTTAATGCGTTTTTATCTGTTTATTAATTTGATATTTTTATTTTTAATAAGTGAGATCTCTTCTTTCTGTTTTTTCCTTTACTTCCTCTTAATTCTTCCCAGTGAACACCATATTCTTTGGAAGCTTGTTCCATATGAACAGGGTTCATCTTCTGAATAATAATAATAATAATAATAATAATAATAATAATAATAATAATAATAATAATAATAATAACGACGTCAATGGGACCAGCGCCCTAATACCCTCTTCTTGTCCGGAACTGAAAAAAAAAAATTACCTGGACTTATGAACGAATGAAGTGATATACCTTTTACCCCTTAAAGAAAGGAAGAGCGTAAGAATCAGTATAAACAAAAGCAGAGAGATAATTCTAAAGCCTGGCAGTAAAAGGAAAGACCTCCATCAGCTTGGTTTGTCGGTAAGAACCCACACCAAGATCATTTGTTTAGCTTGTCCGGAAGGAAGTTTCAATTAATTTTTTTTTAATGAGTATCGTAAAATGGCCATTAAAATGAACTGTTCCGTCAAATGGTACTTCCGCGTCAGTTTGGATTTTTAAAGAGATTTGAAGGTTTCTGATAGAATTAAGGGATAATTTTGGCTTCTTTGAACGCATATCTCACTGATTATCTACCAGATTTTACCCATATTCCAAGTACTGGTCAAGTTTCCACTAGAAATAAAAAATAGCGCGATGAGGCTTTCAGAGAAATCCGAGATGACAAATTGGTAGTCATTTGTGGAAATTATAGGTTGTCCATTGTTGGATATTCCGAGTATAGTGTCAAAAGTAACGCTTAGCTCAAAGAAAAAAATAAGTCGAGATTTTAAAGAGGAAAAAACCAAGATCGCTACCTGACGGCCAATTTGTAGAAAATCAAAGGTGCTAAAAGAGAAAGTAGGATTTTGCAAATCTTGCAAAGCAAAAAAAGTAGCTTCCTTTGATAGTATTTTTTTTTCGTTGACTGTTTGTTTATCAGAGAAAATTATCACATTCTGTAAGGTGAACTTAGTTTGGTAAATATAAGCCAGAAGATAATCGCTTCGTAGGTTGGATTGTGTCCTGGGGAAAACTTTTAAGATCATGGAAATGTTTATTTGTCTCGGAAATGTAATCTTTATTCAATTTTACCAATTTCTCATTCCAGTAACTGAAAAGTGTGTGGCCTTTCTTTCGAGACAAAGCAATATCCTCTACTTTTCCACATCATTACGCAAGACAAAATGCGAAAATGGATAAACCGCAATTCAAAATTGTAAGTGATGTTAGGATCACCTTTCAACTCAAGATTGGGGCCAAAAAATTCGTAGAAAGATTCACTTTTATTAAAATTTACAAAAAAAAAAAAAATCTAGAGATGAAACCGTATTATTCGGCTACCAAAATTATGTACCAGCGACCATTATAGCTCTTAAGTATGACTTAGTATTATACAGACTTCCTATCCCGCTTCCTTTACGCCAACGCAATGTAGATGTTGAATGCATATGAACGAAAAGAAGGTTGAATAGCAGTACCCATTAATAATTCTACACGTAATACTGCCTTATAAGGAGCACGAAGGATTGAAAGAGCAAGATACATATATTGGAAAAATGGTAAAAAAGTTAACATCAATGAGAAGAGGACCACAGTCATCTGAGGCGGTCAAGTCACGTGGAGAGAATCAAAGAATACCTAATGAAAGAGAAGTACAATTTCGGAGGCCTTGGAAGGAAGTGAACCGAAAAAGTGATGACTGGAAGGCCCTGGAAAAGGTGCTGGAAAGTGAGGTATCTTAATGTCCAGGAAGTGCCAGAATGCGAGTACGCTAGAGGTGAGTAGCTGTTAGTAACTGTCCTCTTATTTTTATAGGAGGAGACTGCTTATTCGATTATGTTTACAATTTTAATCCGTAAGACTTATTCAGGAAATCATAGAATTGTTAATGATTCACAAATGCTGTCACGGTAATTCATATAAGACACTGAAATGCTCAGAAGGTGTCGGATACGAAATGTCAAATTTAAAAAGTCAGGCTAACGTTAGGGCATTGGAACTACAGTCATCCAGCCCACTTCTAATTCTGAAAGCAAAATCAAAATAAATAAATAAATAAATAAATGTGTATTTAAGATTAAAAAGTGTTGATATTTTCCTTCCACTCATGTGTAATAAAATCAGTTATCTTGAAGTGTATACTGGAGAGTGTGGTCATCCAATTCATGGAAGCCAGGTTAAGTGAGCACATGACGTCACTATTTTTTCCCCTTATTGTTCGCAATATTTGTGACTCAACTTATGTAACAGAACAACCCAACCGCTCCGGTTCATTTCCACCTTCGATCAAATGGTGCAATCACTTTGTTTATCATTTCTTTTAATTTTTCAATTCTGACGTCAGTGATTGCCTGGTGTCTATTAGAGACGAAGAAACCGAAGGCTATGAGATATTACAGTAATTTCCTTTGATTATCTTTGCATTCAACACATGTCATTTCTGTGCTCCTTAATGAGATCGCCCTAGATTTTGCCAGACGGGTACACTGCTTCTCGTATGCAAGGCTTTGTTTCGCAAAGCCCGATGGAGTGAATACTGAATGTGTTGAATCGTTTAATGAATTTTGAACAGTTGGACCGGGGTGACGGGTGACGGACATACGATGAAAACGGTTAAGAAAGGAAAGTGACAGATACGGAAGAAGCAGGACGGAGTTCATTAGGGAGGCTCAGAATATCACTGAGAGGGGAATAGATGAAGACCTAGACCAGATGGAAGTTTAGGGAAAAGTGCACAAGACGACAGCGAAGAGAGAGAGAGAGAGAGAGAGAGAGAGAGAGAGAGAGAGAGAGAGAGAGAGAGAGAGTTTCATTTCTCATCCCGTAAAATCTTACGGTCTACTCGTAAGAACCTGGGCCAGTGATGGCATAATGCTGTATTAATCTAACAATTACAACAGTAGCCCCGTAACTGGAAACTTTGCCAAAGAAACTTTAATAAACATGATGTCATGTCAACATCTGAAATCTATCTGCCAGGAAAATGTTTAGCATTTATTTCAGTTTTCTTATTTACTTCTGAAAAACAACCCTTACGAAAATAACCAAAAATTTCCTTAAATTTCTTTTAACAGATATCAAATGAAAACAAGAATGAGAGCGTGGAGTTCGTTTTCAAGTGAATGTCAGTGTCCCAGGTCACTCACTGCTAAAGTACAAGAAGAATCATTTGCATGCTTGGCTGACAAGTGCTACACGAATGCAAAGTTTGTTTACGTAATTATTGCTGTACTTTGCACCTCAAATTTACAAAGGCAAGAAGGAAGGAGACGAGAAGAGATGAATTTTTTTATTCTTAAAATCACACCTGCAGATGAATATTACGGTATTCTTTTACATCCTAGAAGGTATATAGTGTGTGTTCAACACAGATGGCTCCTAAGCATCATATCTTGATGTTTAAAGTGCCCTCTAATCATCATATCATCCTATTAATATTAAGTATTTCAAAATTTGTTTAATCCTACGGTCGTTATTTCATTTCATTAGGAACGAGCGTGAGAAACAGACCTATTTCGAGCCCAAAGTCTTTCGAAATGTCAAGGTCAATCATCTTCCTTCACTTTTCTGATGAGACCAAACTCGAGTTTTCGTTCCATCACTGAATGTGTTTCCTCTTTTTTAGTAAGCCAACTTATTATTATTATTATTATTATTATTATTATTATTATTATTATTATTATTATTATTATTATTATTATTATTTTAAGTAAGCGAGCATTCATATGGAACAAATCTAAAATTATATCAAGTTGCAAGGCAAACTATCCTAAAATGAAATAAGCAAATTAAAAAAGGAAACAAAGTGAAAATAGAAATTAGATAAAATTAAATGAATAGCAATACATGAATAGTGTACTTAATTAATGGATAAGAGCATAATAATTTCTGACCAAATTGTGATTCTATCAGATGGTGCTTTTTCTCTGAAAGACCCATTGTATCTGAAAACCTATCCTCAAAATAGGGAAGATGTTTCAATTTTCATGTGATATAAGAGGGAATAATACAGTGACCCTGAAATATTAAAGTTTTAGTCAGAATGGCATTCCAGATGTTCTCTGCTGCTGTCAACAAGAAATAAAAACAGGTACGCGGTTGAGAAACGAAAACCTCCCGATTGCGAAAATGTGAAGTCCCGACGCTTCGGGGAAACCCTCCTTGAAAATGATCCCTTCAACGCAAGAAACTTGTGGTATTAGACTTGCTACGAACGGTCTGCAGAACCTAACGGGCTGACTAGTAAAACAAAATGCTATGCGCAAATATCCCATTTTCTAGACCGAAAACGAACCTGTAGGTAGCGCTGATTTAATTTAGGACTCTCGTTCCCTGTGTATTGTTTCCCATAAATTGTTGTACGCAATTACTGATCTTCAGTTGTCACAACTGCGTAAAAATCTGATTTGGGTAAAGATGGCAAACAAGTAAAAATAGTAAGATTAATTCACTGATTCAACTGAGTAATCTGGCGTCAGCTATTGTCTTGTTAAATAAGTTCATTGTTTTCTTTTACATGAGTTTCTGGCAAAGAGAACTGCGTGAGAATGGATTTTGTTGTCAAGTCATAGTATTACGATTTGTATTCTCTCTCTCTCTCTCTCTCTCTCTCTCTCTCTCTCTCTCTCTCTCTCTCTCTCTCTCTCTCTCTCTCTCTCTCTCTCTCCTTGGGAACGTTATGTAGACGTTTGATTTTCATGAAATATAGTCTTTTCTGAAACGTACATACCGCATTATCAGGTGAATAGCAACAGGCTGAGACCGAAGACACAAGATGCTGAGTTCTCAACTTATCGAGCAGGAAATGAAGCCATGAATTTCCCTTGGTTAAATGGGTTAATATTTTCCTTATAGTCATTCATATTATTTCAACTGCAAGGGTTGCACCACTTAATTTGTACTTCACTGATTGAGTCATCTATATACGGTAAATCATTTCACTGAATTGAATGGATAATATTGGCAGTGTTTCTTCAAATACGTGCAACTTATGGGCAAACATCTGTTCTATCTCTCCTTTAACTGTGAGCGCAAAAAAATCAGTACACTAAGGAAACCTGTCTATCCTGAGGAAACGTTATTTTGACATGTTTTGACTATTGTTCCTTTACCTGTGGTCTTCAGCAGCTGACTTGCACCGTGAACTGTTGGGCTAAACCTTGGGTTATATTAAATGTCTTATTCCAGGTGTAAACCATCAAAAAATTACAGTACTGTTAAATTTAAAAAAATATATATATTCCAAAATGAAATTTAAAGAATATTTAAGACTTTTCCATTGAAGTGAATGAAAGTAATACGGAAGGAGAATTTTCCTGATTTGTAAAAGAAATAAAAAGTATTTTATAAGCAAATTCAAGATTATTTCCAGGCTGTTTCCCCTGGAGTCGACTGACAGGATACAGGGATCGTCAGGAAACACCGCATTGAACTGGATTGTAAGTCTCTCTCTCTCTCTCTCTCTCTGTTTCCCGTTCTAGCTGTCGGCGTGTTGGAGTCTGGTCAGATTGGATCCCGCAACGCGTTAAAATTGTTGGGCAACAAAGCCTTCATAGCTTTCACTGGATTTTTTGTTTGGACGGTTGGTGGTTTGTGTCCTAATATCAGCCGTTATTGTCCATTATTAGGTGTTATGGATAATTACTATTCTATGATTTTATGGATAATTGCTATCCTATGTTTTTATAGATAATTATTCTATGGTTTTTGGACAATTACTATTCTGTGGTTTTATGGATAAGTACTATTCGATGGTTGTATGGACAGTTACCATTCTATGATTTTATGGATAATTACTATCCTATGTTTTTATGGACAATTACGATTCTGTGGTTTTATGGATAAGTACTATTCGATGGTTGAATGGACAATTACCATTCTTTGATTTTATGGATAATTAGTATTTTATGATTTATGGATAATTATTCTATGGTTTTTGGACAATTACTATTCTGTGGTTTTATGGATAAGTACTATTCGATGGTTGTATGGACAATTACTATTCTATGATTTTATGGATAATTACTATCCTATGTTTTTATGGATAACTATTCTATGGTTTTTGGACAATTACTATTCTGTGGTTTTATGGATAAGTACTACTCGATGGTTGTATGGACAATTACCATTGTATGATTTTATGGATAATTAGTATTCTACGACTTATGGATAATTATTCTATGGTTTTTGGACAGTTACTATTCTGTGGTTTTATGGATAAGTACTGTCCGATGGCTGTATGGACAACTACCATTCTATGGTTTTATGGATAATTACTACCCCATGTTTTTACGGATAATTATTCAATGGTTTTAGGACAATTATTATTCTGTGGTTTTATGGATAAGTACTATTCGATGGTTGTATGGACAATTACCATATTATGATTTTCTGGATAATTAGTATTATATGGTTTTATGGATAATTTCTATTCTTTTTTCATGGACCATTATTATTCTATGGTTCTATGGATTAATTACTATTCTACATTTTATGGATAATTAATATTCTATGATTTTACGGACAATTACTATTCTGTGGTTTTACGGACAATTATTATTCTATGGTTTTATGAATAATTATTATTCGATGGTTTTAAGGAAAATTACTATTCTATTATTTTATGAAAATTACTATTCTGTGGTTTTACGGACAATTACTATTCTTTGGTTTTATGAATAATTACTATTATTTATGGGGTCCTTCTTTGAATGCATTTATCACCATGGTTGATTTGACAATGGTTATTATTATTATTATTATTATTATTATTATTATTATTATTATTATTATTATTATTTGTGTCATGATTTTGATTGCACATAATTAAACTACGATGCTGTCGATTTAATATTAATTTTTCAAAGCAAAGGCTAGTGAGATGAGCAACCTAATGCCCTTTTCTAGCCCAGGACCGAAGCAAAGAGGGACAGGGGAGAGGGAAGGAAAACGGTTGTTGCTTAGCCAGGAGACAAGCGTCAGGAAAGCAGAGGGAGAAAAAGAACTCCAAAGCTAGGGAACAGAAGAAGAAAAAGGTTTTTTTTTTCCGGAAACTCTGTAAAGGAAAAGGTGACTGCAATAAAACGGGTCGTTTGTTCACAATTATCTAAATCTCACTCAACATTATTTTCCCTTTCCTTAATTTTACATCTTCTCTCGTTCTGACCTGGGCTACATGCGGGCACTCATTCACATGACAAGTCTCGTCGAGACCCACAGCAGAAAAAAAAAATACTGGATACTGGAGTCCTATTTTCCTTGTGAGATTTATGGCAAAACGTTTCAACATTTTGACAAAGACGTCACTTTCCAGTACAGAAAGAAGACTCAGAGAAAAACTTGAAATCTTCGACACAGATTTTGATCAAAACCTCTCAACCCCCAACGCCTACACACACACACACACACACACACACACACACACACACACACACACACACACACACACACACACACACACCCACACACTCACACAGGCACACACTTTTATAAAATGTTTTATCAGTTTCCGTCATTCAAGAACCTTTAGAAATATTAAAACAGGACGACTTTGCCACTTAACAATATACAGATATATATATGTGTGTGTGTGTGTGTGTGTATGTATATATGTTATATATATATATATATATATATATATATATATATATAT
Source organism: Macrobrachium rosenbergii (assembly GCF_040412425.1). NCBI lineage: Eukaryota > Metazoa > Arthropoda > Malacostraca > Decapoda > Palaemonidae > Macrobrachium > Macrobrachium rosenbergii. The sequence continues at coordinate 45,147,561 of NC_089763.1, read as the reverse complement.
ATATATATATATACATATATATATATATATATATATATATATATATATATATATATATGTATATATATATATATATATATATATATATATATATATATATATATATATATATATAATTAATTAGAGAGAGAAAAAGAAAGAATTGAAGTTGAAAGTAGGACGTTACGTAATATCAAGATCAAGCAACATTCTTATCTCCCGCCAGCATAACCTGGCGAATCATCCGCATTGTTTCAGCAGTAATATCCAGAAATATTCGGATTTGAGAGAGAGAGAGAGAGAGAGAGAGAGAGAGAGAGAGAGAGAGAGAGAAAAGGTTATCTGACTACATTCCTTCCCTCCTTCTCAAACAACGTCATGCTTAGTCACTGACGTGTGTAAAGTTAACTCATGGTCCCTCGATATTCTTTTTCACCTCACTGTTCCCTCGATCAAAACAGAGTACTCCCACATAATGCTTGTTGTGGTTTATCTTCCCGGCAGGTAATAATAAAGAGCCAATTTTTCTTAAGCATCACAGTCAGTGACAGCGTACCGACGCGGTCTACTGTACGGCCGTAACCTTGGCAATAGAGTAATTTTGTTTCTCTTCATAGCCGTTTCATTACTTTAAAATATATAAAGCTGAATGTCAAATCGCATGAGTACCATAAATCATAAAATAATTACATTTTATTTTACTTCACAAGATTTAAACTCATGTCATTGATTTCTTTATTCTGATAAAACGTTTTAGTGGAATTTCTTCAGAAAAATTGCACTTCCGCAACGAAAAGCATGAAGAAGAATCTTATCAGAGCCATAAACCACAGGCCTACATAGAAACGATTTTATATGATAGTTAATAGTCCGCCGAAAAGATATCGATCCTATTGCCAAGATGAAACGTTGCGTTATGAGTCGTGTCGGAAGTGAAATGCTCTTTCTTTTTTTTTTAAACTCGGCCGAACCGGATTTATCCGGTCATCACGGAATGACCCTGACCTTTCCAGCACGATGGAGGAGGAATGATAGAAAAAATTTATTCCATTTCCTGAACACACTCACGACGTTGTCTTTTTAGGACTCGGGGGTATTGTATGAGTCAGCGTGAGCATGTTAAATGCTCACAGTATGATATACTGTACGTAACGTGTTAATTCTCTCCAGTGCTCATATTCAACTGATATTCTCTCTCTCTCTCATTAGGTTAGATCTCTACAATGCAAATTATAATCTTTCTTAGGTATTGAGTTATACGTTCTATTTCTCTCTCAATTCGTAGCTTGTTGGTAGCGAGTCTTATCTCACAATTGGACGACACGTGTTCGAATCTCGAATCGGACGAGGAATGACAGCATGTCTATGTTGCCCTAATCAACAAATTATGTACTTAGTTGCTAGACGACTGTTGTGGATCGTAGCTACAGAGAAGGAGAGAGAGCGAAAAAGGAAGAAGAAAGTAGCCGTAAGCCTTGATTGGTGTTAAAAAAGTTTACCATCAATACGGGAAGGCCTCGACGAGGTCATCTCATCAGTGTTCCTCCCCCCCCCCCTCCCCCAACACCTCTCTCTCTCTCTCTCTCTCTCTCTCTCTCTCTCTCTCTCTCTCTCTCTCTCTCTCTCTCTCTCTCTCCTTAAACTAATACTCAGCTTATTAACTTTCACCGTCATTCTCTCTCTCTCTCTCTCTCTCTCTCTCTCTCTCTCTCTCTCTCTCTCTCTCTCTCTCTCTCTCTCTCTCTCGGGTTTGCCTTGCAATCTGTCACGATGTAATGTTTACCCTGGGCACTGTTACAACAACCTCCAGTCAAGGTAGGGAGAGAAAGAGAGTGAGAGACAGCGAGAGAGAAAGAGGCAACAGAAGGAAGGTAACCGCACCACCCAGTGGTTAAGGTGTATGAAGATTTATCTACGAGATTAGCGTAAGGTCAGAATACAGCGGCGGGCAGCAATCTTCTGGGCGATGACGAAACTCCGACGAATGCCGCCGCCGCCGCGTGCAAGGAGAAAAAAGAAACCGCGGCCGTTTCTGCAATTATCCCGAATATAGTTCGAGTTACCTTCAGTATGGCTTCACGTGCGCGTATGCTGATGTCTTTCCCGCTTTCCTTCGTTCCTTTTCGCTGGGCAATGTTCCGTAGCTGGTGTTTTCGTCTTGATTGTTAGTTTGATCAAAGATTATCATAATTAACTTTCACGGAAAGTCTTACTGAAGGAAAATGAAACACGAAAATCCTATACAATTTTTCTGTTAGATTTTATTAAAATGTATTCGAAGCTCTCGAGAGCTTTCGCAGCTCTCATTATCAGCTGGGATTGTCAATGAGAGCCAAGCAGTCTCTCGAAAGCTCTCTATGCATATCATAATAAACCGCCCCACTGCGTCCTTGACTGCTGAAAAACAAGGGTTGGACCGAAAACCTAAAACTTCCCATCTGTTTCATAACCTATTATAAGAACATCATCAGTAGCACGACGACCCCCCTAACAGAATGCATCATTTACTTTGCAGAAACCAAGGCCCCGTCATTCTACTACTTTGCCACATCGTCACCCACACCTCTAAGGCTTTCTCCTTGACCTTTATATCACATCGTTTTTATAATTGCTGAATTCCACAGATACGCCATCAATTCCCATTAAAAACTCGATTTTAGTTTTCTGTAAAAGAAAACTATTGTGACAGCTTTGTCTGTCCGTCCGCACTTTTGTTGCCCTCTCTCAGATCTTAAAAACTAATGCTATGTTGATCATCCACCCTCCAATCATCAAACATACCAAAGTACAGTCCTCTAGCCTCAGTAGTTTTTATTTTATTTAAGGTTAAAGTTAGCCAAGATTATGCATCTGGCACCGTTACCGGTGCCAACAACACAGGCCACCACCAGGCCGTGGCTGAAAGTTTCATGGGCTGCGGCTGAGTTTCATGGCCCGTGGCTGAGAGCTTCATACAGCATTATACGCTGAACAGAAAACTCGACTGTGCCAAAGAAACTTCGGCGCATTTTTTACTTGTTATCTTTTGCATTCAAACCACCAGTTAAACTTTCCTAAATCAAGACTTGGCATAACAGTTCCTTCATACGTCTCTCCTTTACTTCCCTAACACCAAACAAATTTCTGCAGAACTCCTGCTGTCTTCCTCCCTTGCTTAAAGATCTAGAAGTCACTCGAGGAATTCCAAACATGCAATTTAAGAAAGTAAACTTCTCAGAAATATTCAGTTTAATTGACTAATTGCGTTTCCTCTGAAAATTACAAGAGCAAAGTGACTTACCAACAGTCTTTGTGTCTTCCTTACAATAAACAGTGAGAGAAGAGAAGTGATGATATACTTGGACCCAAAACCTTTTCAACTTACAATGAAAAGATGGCTTTAAAACATAAGTTAAGTATACCTTAGTTTAACCATACCACTGAGCTGATTAGTAGCTCTCCTAGGGCTGGCCTGAAGGATTAGACTTATTTTACGTGGCTAAGAACCAATTGGTTACCTAGCAACGGGACCTACACTTACTGTGGAATCCGAACCACATTATACCGAGAAATGAATTTCTATCACCAGAAATAAATTCCTCTAATTCTTCACTGGCCGGCCGCAGACTCGAACTCGGGCCTAGCAGAGTGCTAGCCGACAACTCTACCGACTCGTCCAACGAGGAACTTTTAAAACATATACATACATACTTACATACAACTACAATAAGATTTCAAGAGATATACTGTACAGTACATATATGCATACATACACGCAGTGGCAAGAAGCATATATATACATACGAACTTAAGTTTGCATGCACACGCTGCCACAAATTATTCAACTATTAAATAACATACACGTGAATACACGCACGCTTGTATTAATTTATTTCGGCCTCGTCAGAGAGACATAAATCTTGTCTTCATGGCTATTCGTTTTAATTAATTTTCCTTGCCAGTGATTTCAGTTGGAGTGACAAGAAGACTTCCTGCCACCCAAAACAGAGGTCGCTTAATTTATAAGGGAGGTAGGGGAGGGAGGGTGTCGGGGTCGGAGCTGGGTCGGGGTGGGATGAGGGTTGGTCATTCGTGTAAAAACAATTTGTTTACAGCTTGTAAATAACGCAATTTCCCAGTATGTAAGTTGTTTGTGTATTTGGTGAGCATTTTGTGTATTTGGTGCGCATTTCGTCAATGATTCAAAAGCGTTGTTAAGTATCAGGATTTAAGCATTATTCACCAGATGCTGCCATATCGTTTCACGTATCCAATGAGGCTAATAACTTCCGTCATCTTACATTCATAATAACACTTTGAAGCCTACTTGCAACTGTAATAATCGCCACGTATCCGTGAACGCTATTGTATAAAAAATTAAAAACCAATGATTTTGAAACGACACCAAAACAAGGCCGAGCAGTCGTTTGTTACGTGACTGTGCAAATTTGATCGAGCGATCTGGGAACTATCCAGTCACAGCTCACTGTCATTGTTTGCGGAGTCTGGAAGAAGGAAAAATGAAGGCTCCGCTGGAACACAATACAATGGGATGAATTTATCAAACGTCGCGGTTCTCAAGTTTGCAGTTGCAGTACTTACGAGTGCTTAGAGGGTTTAGAGGAATCGTATATGATTTGACCAAAACCTGTACAATTGTTGTTCAGGATTTTTTAAATATCCGACTAAACTGTAACAACAATTCTACAGGGGATAAAAGGATATTTTTCTGGTAATAATTATCTTATTTGCAGTGAGAAATGACTGTTTAAGGAAACACTAAACAACAAGAAGAGGCAAGCACTGAATGCAAGGCTCTGCCGAACCGATTAACAGAAAATGTAAATGACATACCGTACAGGACGTCATTTACATTTTCTTTTGCGGTAAGTAGTATGTGATTCGCCAAGTTAACCAAATACTCTCCGTCATTTACTCTTTATTAGGCAAAGTGTGGGCAGCTATTCTTTTCTTTAAATAAGCCAGAATGGCAACTGTGAGCAAGGAATTTAAACATTTGCCCAGATCCACACGAAAATATCCCTGGACCAGTATGTTTTTTTTAAACAAAAAGCAATAAAACACATTACTCAGTTTTACGTAATCCTGCTGACAGACGCACAAAAAAACTATACCGAAACATAACATCTTTGGCCCAGGAAGGGACCTGAGCTACTTACTATATTTCACACACACACACACACACAAACATATATATATATATATATATATATATATATATATATATATATATATGTGTGTGTGTGTGTGTGTGTGTGTGTGTGTGTGTGTGTGTGTGTGTGTGTGTGTGTTGGTAATACTCAATTTGTCCGCTAAGTGTCGAAAGACTAGCTGGTAACAAGGTGCCGAAGGGCTTGCTCCTGAGTTCAAATGTGCAAGGAAGAAGGAATTTTGTAAAAGAGCTTACTTCCGAGTTTTTCCTTAAGAGACAAGGACGAGTATAACTACCCGAGTGAGGCTCTGTCACTACCCTGGAGAGAAGTATTAGGCATCTTTTACACATTCCCAAATTTTGTCCTGAACCGCCACAACGATCTCGAGATCGTAAATGGACGGATCATAAAACTTGGCCATAGACCAAACGCTGGGAACTATGAGGTCATTCAGCGCTGAAAGGGAAATTGACAGTAAATATGTTTTAAAATTGTTACAATAAGAAAACCTCGCAGTTGCGCTATGAAACAGATGTTAGGCGAGGGTAGAAAGTAAGGTGGAAGAAAGAGAATATTATAACGGCTCTAACCCTTTACGGGACCGAGAGAGTAGAAAATTGGGGAAGACCAGGATCCAGAGAAGAACAGGATTTTAGATACGGATCGTCGAGACTGGGGAGACATTGTACTCGTAAAAACATTCCGACTTGCAATGGTCAGGAAACACAGGGGAGTGGAAAGATGTCTACATTCCAGAAGTGATGGTAACGACCGTTCCTTCCCTTGGGATTAACCTACTGAACAGACCCAAACAACAAGAGCCTCCTGAGACCGCAAACCTGCGCCAAGATTCAGCTATCCATTCTCATTCCCCACCTCAACAAAGAGGTCCCTTTATCCAGACAAGGATCACAGCCAAATTTTAATCGTATGTTGCCAGTCACGGGGCCCACTTTTGGTAATATTTTCATTAAAACCCTCACTTAACGTTTTGCGGCATCCTGTTGACAAAGACAAACAAACGAACGAACAGACCAGACACAAACCACACCCTCCTTGCCGGAGGTTATGATACAGGAAATGACGCGGAATAAAGTTTCCAGTTTCCGAACGGTTTTTGTAGGAGTTACTCTCGTGACAGAGGGAAGGGTGACCAAGAGCCAGGAGTACCTAGAGCCCTTAGTTGCTAAGGGCAGCTGTCTCTGAGATTCTTCAACAAAAGGTCCCGTAGGGGGGGGGGTTTACTGTCGTCAGTGCACTTCACGCGGTGCACTGTAGGCATTACGTAAGGTTCTTTGCATCGTCCCATCGGCCCCTAGCTGCAACTTCTTTCATTCCTTTTACTGTACCCCCGTTCATATGATCTTTCCACCATCTTACTTTCCACCCTCTCCTAAAAATTGATTCGCAGTGCAACTGCAAGGTTTTCCCTCCTGTTACACCTTTCAAACCTCTTACTCTCAATTTTCCTTTCAGCGATGAATGGTCTCAAAGGTTCTAGGGCTTGGCCTTTGGCCTAAAGTTTATGTACCTATCTCCCACAAAAGGGGCATAAAGAATTCATGAACTTCAGATTCATCTTCGTCCATGAGACCGTTTCAAGAAGAGCGCCTAAATATGTGGCGTCGCAAAATTACTGGTCTCCATTTTATGCACATTGTAATAATTTTTATTTTATTGCATTATCAACTAGTTATAGAGTCTATTTTGTATTGTTAGTACTTTCTTGTCTGACTGACTTACATACGTAGATGTAAATGATGATTTATTAACTACATTGTGATAGCTATCATAAAAAAGTATATGTATATAATATAAAAATATGTTTGTATAGAAGAAAACTATGTAAACTTTCTCAATAAAAGTAAAAAAAAAAAATTACTGATCTCCGACGTAATGTAGGAACCAGAACGAGATGGGGCAAACACCCCCTCATGAAAATGAAGCTGCCCAGAATAAGGACAAAGCACAGATATAAAGCTATAAATTATCGGTACTTGGTGACGTCCATATAAGGACAAACGAGGGATTCATTTACGCATGAAGCATCATATCTGGTTAGTTATCGTACCCTACGACCCAGTTAATCAAATGATAAGTGTCTTAAATCCGACAAGAGACGAGGGGGTTCAACTAATATAGGAAAATGTTGTTCGCGATCACTCCTTTATGAGGAAATTAATGTGGAATTTAATTGGAAAATTTAGAGCACACAAGTGTCATATAGGAGCGATTGCTTCTGATTCTGTGACTCTTGTGTCGTAAATGATGAAGCAAAGGCAAATAATAATAATAATAATAATAATAATAATAATAATAATAATAATAATAATAATAATAATAATAATGATAAATATATGTACATATACATAACTGTGGATTTGTTCCTCCAGTAATAATAATAATAATAATAATAATAATAATAATAATAATAATAATATTATTATTATTATTATTATTATTATTATTATTATTATTATTATTATTATTATTATTATTATTGGAGAAATAAATCCACAGCTATGTGTATGTACATATATTCAAAGATAAATCTGTACAGAGAGCTTTCGAGAATCTCTTCGATTCCCCTTTTCTCGAACAGATTCCCGAAAGCTCTCTATACAGATTTATCTTTAAATATATGTACATATACATAACTGTAGATTTGTTTCTCCATTTCAAGACTCATGCTACAATGAGTATTTTTTAATTATTATTATCATTATTATTTGCGTATCCATACCATCAAAAATGACGGGAATATAAGAGAAGTTTTTAGACAGCAGGTCCCGATCTTACGGCGTTACTTACTAGATTCGAACCAAGATACGCCATTCTGCGTATTTATGTAGGGGCCGGTGGTGAGAGAGGCTGGCCCTAGGCTGGACGACGGCAAATCTGACTGTGAAATTCAGTATTCTAGGACTATGTTCGTTACCCCAAAGAAAAAAAAATACATGCCAACTACCTTGTATTATTATTTTATTAGTAGTAATGCTTCCCCAGAGAAAGGTCATTACCAAGGTCAAAGATTCTTTAAACCTTAAAAAAACCACAAATTGGAGAACAAATATATCTAGAAGCTCATGCCGTTTCGGAGCGTCATGCTCCCTCTTCAGCGAGGAAACATTAAAACCGAATTATGGTCCATTACAAGTGACGTTAAAAATAATGTAATAAATGAAAATATAAATTGATAAAACAGGCTAATTTCAAGGGAAAAGCTTCGTCACTATCTAAATAGGTCATTTAGGAAACAATATATCAAGCAAAGCACCAGTTATTGGGGCGTAACCAAAACCAACAGCAACGCAAAAATGTAATGATAGGTGTTTGGGTCAAAACAATGAATAGCTAGTTTTTTTTCGGTATATATTACAGTCAAAAATATTAAATGAATGGCAAAAATTAAGATTATAAAAAAAGAAAAACATTTTTGTGGTGTTGTTTATTTTGGTTGCTCCCCAATAACTGGTGTTTTACTTGATATATTGCTTCCTACATGTCCTGTTAAGATGATGACCATGTTTTTCCCCTTGAAATTAGCCTGCTTTATTAGTTACTGATATTCCATGTATTATTACTTTTCTTTTCTCTTTGTCAACTTCATACATAATGGACTGTAGTTGGGTTTTGATGTCTCAACATTGAAGAGTTTCAGAGGTCGATACTGATCTGCTATCATTATTTAGACCTTGGTAGACTCTCTGATAACATTTCGACCACCATTCTGCTCCCTTTGGTTTCTTTGGTCTAACCTTTTCAACTTTTCCTTCGGCCGATCTCTATGAGAGTGCAGAAACTGTATTTGATGGTCTCATTCAACAGACAATAATAAGAAGTCGTGAATAAACACTCTTGTGTAACAAACCCGATAGACCAAGAATATGCTTGGCAAACTATCACAGAGCTGGAAGGGTGCTACTTAGGCTTGTTATCTACGCGTCACCTCCGAGTGCTAGTACCAAACGTGGCAGATGCTCAATAGTGTGCCGCGTTTAGTGCTAGCCCCTCGGGGATCAAAGATATAGTTTATTAATATAATTTGTCGACCACACAATACAGAAACGGGTGTGTATAATACCTTGATCCCCGAGGGGCGAGTACTAAACACGGCGTCCCACTGAGCTTCTGTCATGTTTAGTACTAGCACCTCGAAGGTGACGCGTAAGATAACAAGCCAAAGTAGCACCGCTGGAAGGCTTATCCTCGTAAATTCCATCATCATCAGACTCTTAGCATTTATAAGGATCCCGTTCAGCTTCTAATGGCCCGGCAGACAGATCAAAATATCACCTTCCTCCAGTTTATTAATGGGCGGAAGTAATAAAGTGAGTCCTAACGCGTTCGACGCTTCAATTTCCTAATTGGGTAAGTCCCTGTTGCAAGCGAGATATACGATCGTATAAGTACAGACAGTAGTGATCTTCGAATTTTTATGCGCTGTAAAGAGACAATTCATGATTTCACAGTTGCAGCGTCATATAAAAGGATTAACACAAAAATAGCATTAATCATTTACGGATGAACCGTCAAAGGATGCCAATGATGACAAAGCAGAGAGAGAGAGAGAGAGAGAGAGAGAGAGAGAGAGAGAGAGATGAAACTTTATTCTAAACACCTTAGAGAAGATTCAAGGATCAAGGCTGTGTCGTAATTTTCTCAAAGGCGCTCATTTACTTTCGTTGCCCAACTCCGAGTAGCACAAGCCAATGCCGATCGCCTGGCAACTGTTCCACTACAGCAAGGTAAGCATCATCTCACCGATACTTGAAGGTGCATACGTTGGTGGAATTAAAATAAGGCTTAGAGGTAATGGGAGGAGAGGAATATGTTTGCATAAATATTGAGGGATGCAAAAGATAAGTGGGACTATGCAGTTTTTGGAAGTAAAAAGCCCTACAGGTGCGGTTTTTAGTACGAAAAGTTTCCCGATTGAAAGGGGCAGCTTTTAATTCTCACATCTAACAAAACTCAGGCTAACAGATTTGGGCGTGAAATATTGCGTTTTTGTGTGCATGCACATTTTCATAAAATATTTCCTGCTAAATAAATGAAGACTGATTCTCCTTCAAAGGTGAAATTTCATGCTTAATTACAAGGAGAATTGTGTTATAAATCCTTGACAACAGGAAATTTTCTCCAATTGCAGATCTACCTGGTTTGTCTTCGGTGTCAAAATAGCTCTACTATTTCCTTTCGTGCGGAAATCAAGCACCACACTACCTGGTATACCATTCAGGTAGGCCTATTCATTTTTACATTTTTTCATAAATGAACTTAATAAATGTAGATTTAGATTCCTTTAAATGTACACTTTTGCCGCACAATTAGCAAACAAAGTTAGGGCCGGTGATTGGACAAATTCACTATCGAGTGGAAAGAGGCCATAAGGATAGACATGGCTTTCAGAAACATATCGTCCACATATGATTAATTATAACTTAAGCAACTCTCTTTTACTGAACTACTATTTCTCTTCTACTTTTATATCTATCAAGTACATCAGCACCAATTTAAGCCTTTTTGTTCCAAGCTTCATTTCATTTAGTACGGTAAAATAACGATGTAAACTATTGCAAATTCAATTTACAGAGTGAAAATGCTTATTCTAGATTCAATGCTAAATGTTACACCTTTGCTTTGTCCAAGACCACTGCTTCCCTCATTGATAATATCCATTGCATGGCAGTTGACAATTGTTTCTCTCCTCGAGTGGCTGTATTCAAGTCAACATTTTTTTGCAAATTTCTCCCAAATAATCTTTTGGTTACAGAATCTAAAATAAGGAATAAACAGAGAATGTGCCACTTTATGCCAATATACACCTCGCGTGGTGATTTGCATGCTTTCGATATTCTCTATGGTGTAAGGGAGCTTTCGCGTGGACGACCTGAATAACTTAATGTATTAATGAAGTTGTGTGTTATCTGTCCTATAAACCCATTTACCCAGCTATGGAATGCCTGGCCATGCTAGCTCTTGTCACTGTGCATTCAAATAAAGAGGCATTAGGAAATACATATATACTCAGTTATAATTTGTCTCTATATCCATACCGTGTCCCCCTACCCTACTTCGTTTGACGGTTTTATATATATATATATATATATATATATATATATATATATATATATATATATATATATATATATATATATATCCTTTGTTGAACTTCACCGTTTTAACTCGACGAGGACGCTTCAGATTACTTGATTTGGACCCATAAGTTTCCTTCGTGGACTACCTTCATGATCCCATTTTCATTAGAGGGGCATCTCGGTGATTTTCCCCAGAGCGCCCTTGTACATGGGTCTCTAGAAGGACTCTGGAGCAAGTAGCTCAGCCACGCCCTGCTGCCGCTGCTACCACCATAAAACCTACTTTAGGGCAGGTAGAGCTCAAGGGGCACCAATTAACTTTCATCTTCTATTGTTGCGTTTTATTTTTCAACACAGGATCAGTAGACACTTATCTGATTGGCTCTAGCAATGATCCCCGTGACATCTGCCGGACAATGAGTCGATTTCTTTCCCTCTGCCTTTAATGAACTCCTTTTATGCGCTGGTTTCACGAGACTGGCTGCTCGCAAGTTCGTTATTAATTTGGTTATTCTGGTTATTCCATGTGCATCCTTATTGTATTCAGCCCCTGCCTCTTGATTCGAGAAGGATCATTCTGCATTGGTTCTCACCTATGACTCCTTCCCTATTTGGGTGGCACCTCCCCCATTCATTGAGACACCCGCAACTGCAAATGTAACTTTACTCGAAGGTTTACCAGATGTAAACTATAGGATCTTTCCTATGTGGTGACCCCCTAGGGTTTTAACCCAATATGTATCCACCTTTGCGGCGTGTTTAGTACAAGCCCGTTGGGGATGACCGTAAAACATAAACAAAGGCAGTAAATATCATAAAGATAATGACCCCAAAGAAATATGCTGGGGGTCACTATCTAGGACAGATCCAAACTATGTGTTTGTAGCATTTTGGCCACTTAATTTATAATTGATTATGTGTGAAGTCAGCATCGAAAGGGCACTAAAAAACAAAAAAAGTAGCAGCAACCCCCATAAAGCAAATGTTGCTGGGGTATTGGTAAATAAAAATATCATCCACGCTTGCATAAAACCTGAGGTTTTCTATGATGCATGGGCATGGGCATTTGCAATGAGAATGTTAGTTTCTGAAGAAGTATGATTACATAATACCGAGTTTAACGGTAAATAGGAATATTTCGTAAGTATGGTGCTCACATACACAGGCACTTGAAAAGGTATTAGAGCAGTTTCTGTTATGGTGGACCACAAAATGTTGAAACTCATAGCTGGTGCGAACTGGAGAAATTATACCACAAATGAAGAGGAAGTTGATGAGAGATGCAGTATCCAGAAACTAGAAAACAAACAGATCTGAGACTGAGGTGATTAGGCATATGATGGAAAGGAGAAATACAATCAATCAGAGAAGTTGTTGGTATGAAAGAGGTAAGAAAATGACAGTGGGAAGGCCCAGAAAAAGGATCCCTAAAGAATTGAAAGTAGTGCACTAGGCAGAAGAGTGGAGAAAACTTAGTGTGCTCTAAACCAGTAAAGGAACCTCGCATAAAATGTTGAAGATGATTGCATAAAGGGTATTCTCCATACATATATTTCTCCTGTCGAGTTTCATGATAAGGTTTTCTTCATTTTGGACTAATTGCCTCTTTGTCCATTAGTTGGTGTTACATATCTGGAACCTCCACAATCACCTTCTTATGACACAAGTGTTCAGAAAAATTTCCAAAGGTTGTAATGAAGAAAATACCGGTATGACTGGCTCATATCTTCTTTACCTCTTACATTGTCTATTTAGGATGGTTCAGTCACATCATATCACAAGTATAACAGAATAATCACTAGCATACAATCTATAGCTTAAATACAATATCTCACAGGTTTACAATACATAAATTCCAGAGCTCTGTAAACCATAAAAATAAAAACGACAACACTGACACACTGGAGGTATTAACTGTAGAACTTCCGCGTATGATAAAACACTTATCGTCATTACATCACTCCTCATAACTCTGCAGTGACGAACCTTGCTTTCGAATAGTCTCCACTACAAAAACGACGATTTCTCGTAGGCAATCAGGCTTAAATCCTGACCCGGGTGCTTGAGGAAAACGTGTTTTTCCACCATGTCTTTTCTGGGAGCTCTGTACTGACACAGCTTGCAGAAGTAGGGCTTTTCGCCTGTATGGGTCCTAACGTGTTTCCGCATGTTGTTCCGGTGATTCATGGAAACTGAGCAGTAGGGGCACTGAAATTTTCTCTCTGTCAGCTGCTGCTGGGAGATATATAGTTGTGACAGCTGCTCTTGCCTGCCCAAGGGTTGGAGGGTGTTACCATCCCAGACATCCTAGAAAAAAAAAAGAAAAAAATGAGCTATGGAAAGTCTGTTCTGTCATATAAAGTGTAAAAGCAGGAACCCAAATACCTGAATTTCTTTCAGATGGCGATTTTATTGTTACTTCAACGAATCAATGAGAACGACGTTGAAAATTCTTGACTCCAACGATTTATCAAAGCAGTCCTAATTGCATTCGACGAATGTTGTAATATCGTGAATGACCATTTAAACGAAAGTAGAATATCGTAGCTTTTTATCTTATATCACCTTTTTTTATATAATTACCTAAGGAGAGAAGACACAATGGACCAACTACTTGCTACCAACCTTAACGAAATATACAACTGCTTTCTATCTATTCATCACATATAGATTATCTTACGATGACTTAACTGAACAGACAAATAAAAAATCGTAAATAGCTATATATCATCTCAGCATGGGTTGGGTAGAATAAAGTCAGTTGTTCTGCTCACTCTTTTTCAAAATCTTATTCTGGAAATTTTTACAGTATTTAACACTGCAACCTAAAGAGTTTACTTCTTTAAGTATATGTATGTATGTCTGTATGTAAGTATGTAAGTATGTATGTATGTATGTATACATATGCTGTTGGTTTTGTTGATGTTTGTTTACAGTATACATACATACGTACATACATACGTGAATTTTTATCACATCACCGTGACATTTTATATACTCAAACAGTAAGCTACAAATGTCGTCTGATATCCAATTTGCTCTACCTCGGAAATAATACAGAAGGGGAACCATAATTTTCTAAAGCATCACTAAACGTCATTGTTCTCGCGGTTTGGCGTGTCTTGTACACCAGGTGACGTACCACTTATTGATTACAATTCCCCTTCGGTAATATTTCCGAGGTAGAGCGAATTTTATTAGCTGACCAACCCGGAGCTGCCCAGTACAACTCTGAATGACAGTCGATCATTTACCTTAAAAGGAAGTTTCACTAGTGTGGTTTTGAGTAACGTGTTTATTTAAAGCAATAAATTCTAGACAGAATTATTAATCACAGGAAAGAAAAGCATTTTCAATGATAGTACACATACTTTGCACGACAAAAAAATTCGAAAGAGATGCAGGAAATTTTTTTTTAAGTGTGGTCGCAGTTCCAGTCATATTCTAGGCCCAACACTGAGCGAGAAAGTGTGACAAGAGGAGGCCTGGCAGGTACTACAAGGCTGCCTGATAGGAGGAAGAACCTCCCCATCAAACTCAACAGAACAGTGACTGAAACCATATCTATAAAAAAGAGAACATGAGAACGATATTCCAAATAGGTATGGATAGACCTAGCAAGAAGAAAAGAACTTTTAATTTGTTGACAATATACCTATTATTTTAGAGTGTTTTAGCAATTAAAATTATATGATCAACCCAAAACAAGTTTGAAGTAACCAAAGTGCATTACAGTTGCCTGAAGTGAGATTTTGACACAAATGAGATGTGAATTTACATTTTCATGTAAAATAATTAAAGAACGAGATTGGAAAAGAGATAGCGAAACAAGTACAATGTCTCTTGAAGACACTGAATATGCCAGATCCTCACTCAAAGAAGAATTGAAGGAATAGTATCTGGAAGTTTAAGCATGGACAGAAAAGTTCTCACCTCCTCCTAAATCTGTTTGGGAAGAATGAAGTCCCTCTCTCTCGCTCTGATGTCTACTGAAGCCAATGAAGTAAAGAACCTTAGTATGAGAGTAAGAAGATTGCGAATACTTGTGAAAAGAAGTAAGGCAGCTGAAAAAAGAATCTGTTGACAGTACTGATGAACAACAGCCAATCAGAGAATTAAGATAAAAGCTGAAAGAAGAGTTTTTAAAAATACATAAAGGCACTGTAGATATGATATTTAAGGTCAACAAGTACTGCCATAGGTGTGTAACGACAGGCCTTGCCTTTAAAATGAAGGTGGGTGTTTATATCACAGAGAAGAGTGAATGGGGATACCAGTCCAAAACTTGGTAACTGGTTGATGAACAGGTCTTCCACCTAAAATCATTCAAAATAAGTTAATATGTCCCGCATTTAACAACTTGCATAGCTTTCTAGTGTAATCAAGATCGTCACTTAGATCTGGACCAACTACAATATCTAATCAATGGGTATCTGTTGTATGACCAATCCATTAAAGAAAATGTGTTCACTTGAATATTCTCATCAACTTGACAACCGCCAACACCTTCGAAATAAGTCTTTGGTTCATGGATGGCCCTCTCAGCACAATTTAAAACATAAAACTATATGAATAAATCAAATACTGCTTCTGTAATTATTATAAAGTATTTATCTATGTAACTACGACAATGTAAATATTATAAAGGCAAGTAGAATACAACGAAAGAAAGTTCTCGAACGCTTTTACAGTACTTGAAGGGAAAAAGACTGCCAACTGAAAATGATCAAGTTCACGTAAATCCAGTGAATCTTGCCTACCTCCCCAGGCGAGAAAATTAAAGACTTCCATAGCTTCTAGCTACTCTTGCCGCCCACAATGGCAAAGAGCAGGGAGTTAGTAGATACTGTTTTAATTAAACTTTCTCATGCCTCGTAATTAGTTACTTGGAAGAAGTGGCATTCCTGACTTTAGGAGCTGCGTGTGAGACTGCCACTATTTAAATATTTCTCTCGATTTAAGCTCACATAATATATTCCTCTCTACCACAAACACTTTCAAATACCAAGGATTATCAAATAAGATGGGTAAGAAAAGACAGCAGGGTTGGTAATTCTAGATAAAGTTTTACATCCACTGACATTTATTACTACTTCAGTGTTCCAAATCCTTGCCAGAAACCAGTCGTATAATGTCGATTCAAAGGCCGGAGACGAATTTAATCCTTAACTGACAATCATGAAACAACCTGCCATGTTCAGTTAATTCTAAATTGTCTGACTTGTCCTTCAGGACTTAGGAGGCTTCAGCCTTAGGCAACTTTAAAATCTGAACATGCCAGCTTCTCGTAATACATGCTATTAGTCAAAAACTGTATTCTGAGTCTTGTGCAAAACCACTTTACCCTAAGGCCGTTGTAATTTGTCTACCTGTCAGAAATTGGCACCATCGATATGTTGTTCCCACGAGTACAAAATTACCTCGGTTTAGATACCTACTGTATGTGCTGCATTCAATTACCAATTAGTATAAGAAAATTCAAGTTACTGTCACACGGTAATAAATTTGATGTTGTCTTTTTATAATAAAATCAATCAGTTTCTTGCCGGATAATTGATGCATAGATCGTAATTTACTTGCTGCATCGGTGTATTCTATCTCGAGGATTATTTAATCACAATCATTTAATGGATTGAGGTGATTAACTGATTTACGCAATGTTCACTTTCATAGTCTGTCCCTTTTTTTTTGATGGCTAAGATATCATAAAGGATCTCTCTCTCTCTCTCTCTCTCTCTCTCTCTCTCTCTCTCTCTCTCTCTCTCTCTCTCTCTCTCTCGGCATTAAATATCCGACGTCCAGACTCTTATTTAAACTTTGCTGTATATAAATACCCAGTGCCAGCAAAAAACAAAACCGCATTCTTGGATTAAATCCATTTTTTTTCTGCTACACTTAAATATATTTATAACAATTTGTTGGAAAAAGAAAATCATTAACATGAGGCTGAATTCGATTAATATTTGCAAACACTTGTATTGCAAAGGGAGTTACATTTCCTTAATTTGATTTCAAACTTCTTACGATTTTAGAAACTACTAACTAATGCTTTATTCCATCAACCTTGCACCAACACTTTTTTGCATGTAACGAATCAGTCACAGAGAATAATCAGGAGTACAGGAATATTAAGTGGGTTTTATGATTTAACACCAAAAAGGAAACATAAAAGGAAGTGAGGATGTGATGGAAGCAAGTCTTACGTGGAACGTACTGCGTACAAAGTAATTATTTTCAGTGCCTACAACTACGGATATTTCATCTCTAAATAAAACATGAGTTTTGAGCTACAAGAATTCAACAACATAGCGTCTACCTGTGAAATGAAGTTCCATCTAATTTTCACTACGGTTCCAACGACTAAAAATAAAGCTCTGGAAATTACCTTAGAGGTCCCTAAAAGATGTTGGGAGGTGCCTGGTGCCTAGCATTCATGTGGTTAATAACCTGAACTTTCTGGGCAGCAGAGTAAGGACAAAACAGACACTGGTAAGGCTTCTCACCAGTGTGCCTTCGGATATGGACTTTGAGGTTCGACGACTTCGAGAGCACCTTCTGACACCAGGGACACTGCAAGGGGTCCACTGATGTCCCTCCGGCGCCTTCATTTGGCCCTGAAAGTCCTTCAGCAGGCGCCTCTCTCTTGTTAGAGTCCAGCAAGCGTTTTACTGGCGAACCGCCTTTATGAGACATTGCAGCAGCAGCAGCAGCAGCAGCAGAAGGGCTTTCGTAGGGCTGCGCATTTCCTTGGCTAAAAATTCCCGACGAATCAACGTGGGACTGATAAGGGACCTCTGCAGATTTTGAGGGACGGGAGAACACGGCCTGCGTCATGAGGGAGGACTCGCACGGTGATTTGATTGCATGCCATGATTTCTCGCTATAATCCACGTACTTCTTTGCTTGGGAAGGCTGCGATGTTGCAACACTCGTGCCTCGGTCCTACAAGAAAATAAACATATCTGATGATGTTGCTATTCAAATTATGATACAGGCATCTCTCCATGCTTCTAATGTCATCCATAAAACAAGGGTTCTATAACACTGTATCTTGGAGTTAACATAACTATTGGAAACCAACACTGGGTTTAGGAAACCATCTTTATTGATGAAATACACTCGCGCAGTTTGAATGCTCTAAAATACAAATTAATTCTCGCCAGATTTTTCACTTTTTGACTTCACCAAGGCTATGCTTTTGGGTCGGTTTGTTTGCTTATTGCTTTTATTTTAGCATGCTTACGCAAAAAGCTATGTGCGGATTTTCACGAACACTTGCTTAAAGGCGGGCCTTGACAATAGCAACTATTAAGCAGATTTTGGGTGAAAGAAGAAAACTTCATCAGCCACAGAAGAG
Organism: Macrobrachium rosenbergii; assembly: GCF_040412425.1. Taxonomy (NCBI): domain Eukaryota; kingdom Metazoa; phylum Arthropoda; class Malacostraca; order Decapoda; family Palaemonidae; genus Macrobrachium; species Macrobrachium rosenbergii. The sequence continues at coordinate 45,128,971 of NC_089763.1, read as the reverse complement.
GTTTGTGGATGCACTGTTATCGAAAAATCACTAGATTCAGTTGATATAAAAAAATTCTGTGAGACACTCAGGATTCATATTTCAATAATATTCATGGAGTGTACTAATAATTTTCATAGATAATGCATATGGAACTTAAATACGTAATTCAGAGCAGCGAAATTTACGTTCAGATTTTAGATTAGAAACTCCATTTGATCTTGCTATACGCCATTTTATTATCTAAGTACAACTAGATATCAAATCAAATAGGGAAATCAAATAAGGCATAAAAAAAATTAAAAAATGCAGATTCACATTAACAGCCAATCCTAATTAATCTTATGATATTCAGTCCATGACAGACGATTGCATAAGCACAGAAATCACACGGTAAACATATGATGGGCAGCAATGTCACTATTTATAAATGCGTAAAACTCATACACATGCTCATTTTCAATGTCAATTAGTATACCTTCTCAAAATCCTGTTATCCCAACACAACAACTGTCGCATTGGCCAAAATCATTTAGAAATCTATATGAGGAAAAGCCTTTGCTTAACAGTTAATTACAACTGTTGTGTTTACGTTGAGAGAGAGAGAGAGAGAGAGAGAGAGAGAGAGAGAGAGAGAGAGAGAGAGAGAGAATCGGGCTTAATACACTCAAAATGCTTTTCTAATGATAGAAAGGAACAGTTTTCTTAGAGCAGTAGTGACAGTAAAAATAATTCCACATAATAACACTGTACACAAACACACGCACCACACAAACCACACACACACAAACACCATGTATATATATATATATGTATATATATATATATATATATATATATATATATATATATATATATATATATATATATATATATATATATATATATATATATATATACATATATATATACTGTATATATATTTATATGTAGTGTATAACTGTAATAACCATAATGTCCTCGTTCTGATACTCTGGATGCGAGTTCGAATCTTGCTACGGATATCAGAATTACTTCATATGCTTGCATTTGGATCTAAGTGTTTGTAGTGAGAAGCACGTATCCAAAGAGTGTGAAGAATTCGAGAAGTTAAGAGGGCATTGTGATTATTACCGTTACATACATAACTGGTGAAAAGTGACTAGCAGATTCTATATCTATATCTATGTCTATCTATAAATAAATAAATAAATATATATATATATATATATATATATATATATATATATATATATATATATATATATATATATAGTATATTTGTATAATCTACTGGTCACTTTTACCAGATACATATGTAATTGTAATAGCCACAATGCCCTCTTAACTTCTCGAATTCTTCTCGCTTTTTTGGATATGCTTGTCACTACAAAGCCATAAGATCCAAGAGCAAGGAATTGAAGAGACTGTGATGCCCGGTCGTGTCACCATAATCACAAGGAGGTCACGTTGCCGACCTGACCACGTGACCTCCTTGTGATTATGGTGACGCGGGTTCGTTTCCTGCGACCGGGCATCACAGTCTCTTCAATTTCTTGCGCTTGGATCTTACGGCTTTGTAGTGACAAGCATATCCAAAAAGTGAGAAGAATTCGAGAAGTTAAGAAGGCATTGTGGTTTTTACAATTATATATATATATATATATATATATATATATATATATATATATATATATATATATATATGTGTGTATGTGTGTGTGTGTGTGTGTGTGTGTGTGTGTGCCTCAAAACCCAGCCAAGTGACCAACCAAGTCATGGATTTAGTTGACGGGCTAACAATCTAGCACCAGGATGGACCATCCCAAAATTCTGTCATCGGAAAGCTGTCTTCTCCCATAAATTTAAAAGGAGTTCACGTCCATCTCAGATTTATTCTTCATATCCAGGATATTCTTTTACAACTTAATGACGTCTGATCCAACATGGAATCGGTCACAAAGAGGAGCATGGGAAGGGAAGGGTGGGGAGTGGGGAGGAGGGAGGGGGAAAGGGAAAGGGGGAGAAGGGGAAGGGGGGAGAAGGGGGAAGGGGGAGAAGAAAGGAGGGGGCGGTAGGCAAAGCTGTAACGATATCTTGGTTTGATTTAGCTATCAGTCGCTTGATCCTTCCGACACCGTTCTTCTTTTAGCAAAGATTCTCAAGAGAGTGAGAGTGCGCCGAAGCCAAAGAATGTATGAAACAATTCCTTTGTTTGAGGCCAAAATCACCATGCATTCGGTTTCACTAAATGCTCTATCACCGGGCCTTCTTTTCCCACATATACAAAAAAAAAGTTAAAGTATACCTTAGTTTTACCAGACCACTGAGCTGATTAACACTAAAGGATTAGACTTATTTTACGTGGCTAAGAACCATTGGTTACTTAGCAACGGGACCTACAGCTTATTGTGGAATCCGAACCACATTATAGCGAGAAATGAAATCACCAGAAATAAATTCCTCTAACTCTTCGGCAAATGCATATCCTTTTATATAAATAGTTCTATTTGATTTATGAGAATGAGGCTATAAAGCCAAATACTGCGGTATTTTCAACCATTCAGCGCTTAAGACAGTGAAAGGAAGGAGCTGTAGTGGTTGGAACAACCTTTAATAATGTCTGTGGTACACTGACGACACTACCTCCTACGAATGTCTAAACTATTCATCTGTCAATCTCCACAAGCGTCATCTTACCTAAGAGGAGCATGAGAAAACCTATTGCCACTAATGTGATGCGTCTGCATCGAAGGGAATTCTTATTTTTCTACCCATTTTTTTTTATTTATAACTGATCCTTTAACAGGACAAACTATTTGTAAAATACAGCTACCAATGTTGCCGAATTCTTCCCAAGACGTTCGTATTGGATAAAAACCTTGATTAATTTTTTTTATTTAAATAACCAAAAATCCTCTATGATACATTCCAACAGAAATTTTCATTCTTTTACTGTATAAGGCATTTTGTCAACAATGAAACCATAGAACAAATCTCTCCCACCACTCTATTCCCGAGTGCAATCCCCGAGTAATACAACTCTCCTCATTTCCATATGGGCAACCAAGCAATATAGCGGAACAGTGACGTGGCTGCTTGGGGACAAGGTACCCATTGTCTGCTTAGTGTAGCAAATCACCTTAATTTGCGTCTCGTTAAAAGCAGAACTGAGTGTCAAATACAAATTTCATCACGATGAAAGCTCAAATACCACCTGCACGCAACATTTAAATGAAACAACAAAAAATTGATAAACACAAGTAGTCAATACAGTAGAAGCTGTTAGTGTTAGTGAATCGCCTGAAATAATATCTTGTGATCTATATACAAAAGGCTAAAAATTACTGATCAGCGAATCTTCCTAGATCAATTTTCACGGTATCGGCACGGCGGGATGTCCTTGCGTCACCTCCTAAACCTGACTAACCATTCGCTTACATGGCACCAGTAAGGACTGGACTGGATCAAGGAAATGTTGCTACGGTACATTAATATTCCCTTCGTCGTATCCTTACTTTTACCTTATAAGACATTCCACAATGTTCTCTCTCTCTCTCTCGTGAGGATACAGTTCCGTTGCTACCAACGATGTTTCCAAGATCTTTATCTTGACTTTTCCATTATTCATTTCGTTCCTTACTGTTATTCACTTTGGTGGTTAATGTAATCTGTAATATTCTGCACTTGTCTCTAACCACCACTCTCCTTACAATATACAACATAGGAATAAGAGCAAAAGGTAATTCTAACTTCCCAATACTGCAAATATAACACGTGACAGAAGACGTTGTTATAGATTTTGAGCAAACCCTTGTGCATGTAAGATGTAATCTGCTAAACTGCTAACTAAGAATTTTTAATATTCCTGAAGCGTGAATAACCCCTTCAGTGACAAATTTATCACTAAGTAACTAGATACAAACCTTTAGGTACCATACATTCTTAAGTAGTCACCATGATCTGTTAACTTCTCGATTTACTCACACCTTTTGAATACGCTCACTAGAGAAAGCCTTGAATTCGAAGAGGAAATAAACGAAAAAAAATCTATCTTTTCCTTAAAGGATTCGAATCCATACACGTAGAAAGAGTGACGTTACCACAAACCCACTAAGCTACGAAGAAGTTAGCTTTTTCATTGCACGGAGGTTGGCTTTTAAAAATAACGTGGGCACTCTGGCTCTGATTGTAAAGGTTGCTGTCTTCATCGGCGTCTGTGGGTCGCCTTATGTTTTGTGTAAAATCATTAGTTGTTATTTCAAGTCACCTACTCTTTTTTCCCTTATTAAATCTCGACCCCGTATGGAAACGGGACTAAGCCGAGAATAAAAAGATTAAATCTCAGAATGGGCTAACATTATCGGTCAGTCTTCTGTGAAGATTCGATAGCTGGTGAAGAACTGTTGACATCCTGGTTTTTTTTTTTTTTTTTAATACCCGCCATCACCATCGGAAGAAAGGACTGCAAGGTTATATCACTAATCGTTCCTTTCCTTTATGTCCTGCTGAATTAATCACATCTTCTATTCCTTATCTGTAGTAGCGGGGTCATCTTAGGTACCGAATAGAGATGGCAGGCAGCCTGATTTGATTTGTGAAAATTAGGCTACAAAGCTAAGCATTGGGCATTTTAAGCCACTCAACGCTGAAGACATTCAGTGACAAAAGGGAGCTGGAATGGCTGGACAGTAAGATGAAAGAAAGGAAGCGGTAATGGAGGTCAAGTAAAAGGCTAAAAAGTGGTACAGGTTCAGCCAGGCACCCACGTGACGCTATAAACAACCTTCAGTAATGCAACAATACCCCACGTGAGGCTCGCTAACGACACAACCCCAAGCGGGAGCCGCCAGGTAATGTAATAAATTTTTCCATACCAAGGACAGTGGCTAACATCATAGTTTGCCAATGTTTCGCTTAAGTGTCCTTTCTTTGATTCTTTCGAATAAATGAATGAATGAATGAATATAAGGCGTAACGACTTGGACCGACAATGAATGAAAATTAGATATGACAACTGAGAGTTGAAACAGATGATTGAAGGGTAGAAACTGATATCAAAAATGCTTTAATCCATGAATGAAGAATAAAGACTTCAATCAAAAATACAAGCTTAAGTTACGTATAAGGATTTAATGGCTTCGGGGCCAACAAATACAAATGACAGAGCAGACATAAGACGCATGTGTCAAAAAGGCTTTGCTGTGTCTGTCACTGATTTTCGTCCCATAAATCCAACACTCAAATAAAATGTAGTGAGCTAGGTAGGTATTTTTATGTCTTCAATAAAGAACATACTTGCTAATTAGTTAACTGATATACCCTTCGGTGAAGATGACAATGAGGTCAACAGAACGTTTTTTTTTTCTAATCCCGAAGGATACGAGACTTCTAAAAGGAAAGAGTGTTATACTGAGTATGTGATAACAAGTGGTTACACGGAATTCCTCTATTTAGGGCCAAAGGTCAGGCACTGGGGTTAAGAATGACATTCAGAGCCGGGAAACCCAAAGTGACCGTCAAGTAAATCAGTGGTAAAACATGTAATGCAAAGTCATTCACTTTCTTCTTCTCTTTTAGCTTAATCCCTAGTCGGGGTCGCTATATGCTGTGCCTCTTCACAATACGCAGAATCACTTTTGGAACGAGCTTCAGACCGGTACGAAACGCCCCTGCGTTGGGGGACTTGTCTTCTCGACGCTCTTTTTCATTACCATCATTTTTACCGGTGCGGAGTACTCAAGATATTCCTGTTTCTCATTACTAGCAAAAGTCTAACTTAATCAATCACTAGGTATCTTTGGCAATGTTTCGTTAAGGGGAACCATCCTGAAAAGGAGTCATTACATGCATCCTACATCCTCATCACCATTCTCCATATACTTTAAACAAACCGTCATTTCCATCATCCTTCTCCATATCCTTAAACATTTCCGTCATCCTCCTCCATATCCTTAAACAAGCCGTCATTCCATCATCCTTCTCCTTATCCTTAAACAAACGGTCATTTCCATCATCCTTCTTCATATCCTTAAACAAACGGTCATTTTCATTATCCTTCATATCCTTAAACAAACGGTCATTTCCCTAATCCTTCTCCATATCCTTAAACAAACGGTCATTTCCATCATCCTTCTCCATATCCTTAAACAAACGGTCATTTCCATCATCCTTCTCCATATCCTTTAAATAAACGGTCTTATCCATCGCCCTTTTCCATATCCTTAAACAAACAGTCATTTCCATCATCATTGTCCATATCCTTAAACAAACGGTCACTTTCATCATCCTTCTCCATATCCTTAAACAAACGGTCATTTCCATCATCTTTCTCCATATCTTTAAACAAACCGTCTCATCCATCATCCTTCTCTATATCCTTTAAACAAACGGACATTTCCATCATCCTTCTCCATATCCTTAAACAACAAATGGTCATTTCCACCATCCTTCTCCATATCCTTAAACAAACGGTCATTTTCATCATCCTTCTCAATATTATTCAACAAACGGTCATTTCCATCATCCTTCTCAATATCCTTAAACGGTCATTTCCATCATCCTTCTCCATATCCTTAAACAAACGGTCATTTCCATCATCTTTCTCCATATCCTTAAACAAACGGTCTTATCCATCATCCTTCTCTATATCCTTTAAACAAACGGACATTTCCATCATCCTTCTCCATATCCTTAAACAACAAATGGTCATTTCCACCATCCTTTCCCATATCCTTAAACAAACGGTCATTTTCATCATCCTTCTCCATATCCTTAAACAAACGGTCATTTTCATCATCCTTCTCCATATCCTTAAACAAACGAGCATTTCCATCATCCTTCTCCAAATCCTTAATCAAGCAGTCATTTCCATCATCCTTTTCCATATCTTTTAAACAAACGGTCTTATCCATCATCCTTCTCCATAATCCTTAAACAAACGGTCTTATCCATCATCCTTCTCTATATCCTTCAAAAAAAAAGGCCATTTCCATTATCCTTCTCCATATCATTAAACAAACTGTCATTTCCATCATCTTTCTCCATGTCCTTAAACAAACAGTCATTTTCATCATCCTTCTCCATATCTTTAAACATACGATCATTTCCATCATCCTTCTCCAAATACATAAACAAACGGTCATTTTCATCACCCTTCTCCATATCCTTAAACAAACGGCCTTATCCATCATCCTTCTACATATCCTTGCACAAACGGTATTATCCATCATCATTCTCCATATCCTTAAACAAACCATCATTTCCATCATCCTTCTTAATGTCCTTAAACAAATGGTTATTTCCACGTCCTTCTTCATATCCTTTAAAAGAATGGTCATTTCTATCATCCTTCTCCATATCCTTAAACAAGCGGTCATTTCCATCACCCTTCTCCATATCCTAAACAAACAGTCTTATCCATCGTCCTTCTCCATATACTTAAACATATGGTCATTTCCATAATCATTCTCCACATCCTTAAACAAACGATCATTTCAATCATCCTTCTCCCTATCCTTAAACAAAGAGTCATTTCCATCATTCTTCTCCATATCCTCAAACTAACAGTCTTATCCATCATTCTTCTCCATATCTTTAAACAAATGGTCATTTTCATCACCCTTAAACATACGGTCGTTTCCATCATCCTTCTCCATATCTTTAAACAAACAGTCATTTCCATCATCTTTCTGCTTAGCCTTTAAACAAACAGCAGTTTCCATCATCTTCTCCACATCCTTAAACAAACGGTCATTTCCATCATCTTTCTGCATATCCTTAAGCAAACGGTCATTTCCATCATCCTTTTCCATGCCCTTAAACAGTCATTTCCATCATCCTTCTCCATATCCTTAAACAAATGGTCATTTTCATAACCCTTCTCCATATCCTTAAATAAACAGTCATTTTCATCATCCTTCTACATATCATTAAACAAATGGTCATTTCCATCATCCGTCTCCATATCCTTTAAACAAACTGTCATTTCCATCATCCTTCTCCATATCCTTAAACAAATAGTCATTTCCATCATCATTCTCCATATCCTTAAACAAACGGTCTTATCCATCATCCCTCTCCATATCCCTTAAACAAACATTAATTTCCATCATCCTTCTCCATGTCCTTAAAGAAGTCATTTCCATCATCCTTCTCCATATCCATAAACAAACGATCTTATCCATAATTCTTCTCCATACCCTTAAACAAACAGTCATTTCCATTATCCTTCTCCATATCCTTAAACAAATGGTCATATCCATCACCATTCTCCATAACCTTAAACATACGGTCATTTCCATCATTCTTCTCCATATCCTTAAACAAATAGTCATTTCCATCATTATTCTCCATTTTCTTAAACAAACGGTCATTTCCATCATCCTTCTCCACGTCCTTTAAAAGAATGGTCATTTCCATCATCTTTCGACATATACTTTAAACAAACGTTCATTTTCATCATACTTCTCCATATCCATTAAACAAATGGCCATTTCCATCATCCTCCTCAATAACCTTTGAACAAACAGTCATTTACATCATCCTTCTCCATATCCTTTAAACATATGGTCATTTTTAAACAAACGCTTATTTCCACCATCCTTCTCCATATCCTTCAACAAACGGTCATTTCCATAATCCTTTTCCATATCTTTAAACAAACGGTCATTTCCATCAGCCTTTTCCATATCCTTAAACAAACAGGCATTTCCATCATTCTTCTCCATATCCTTAAACAAACGGTCTTATCCGTCATTCTTCCCCATATCCTTAAACAAACGGTCATTTCCGTCATCCTTCTCCATTTCCTGAGGCAAAAGTAATTTCCACCATCCTTCTCCATATTCTGTAAACAAACGGTCATTTCCATCATTCTTCTCCATATTCTTTAAATAAACGGTCATTTCATCATCCTTCTCCATATTCTGTAAACAAACAGTCATTTCCATCATCCTTCTCCATATTCTTTAAACAAACGGTCATTTCCATCATCCTTCTCCATATTCTTTAAACAAACGGTCATTTCCACCATCCTTCTCCATATTCTTTAAACAAAAGGTCATATCCATCATCCTTCTCCATATCCTTTAAACAAACAGTCAATTCCATAATCCTTCTCCATGTTTTTTAAACATAAACAAATGGTCATTTCCATAATCCTTTTCCATGCCCTTAAACTGTCATTTCCATCATCTTTCTTCATATCCTTTAAGTGAACGATCATTTCCCTCGCCATATCCTTAAACAAACAGTCTTATCCATCATCCTTCTCCATATCCTTAAACATATGGTCATTTCCATCATCCTTCTCCTTATCCTTAAACAAAAAGTCATTTCCATCATCCTTCTCCATATCCTTAAACAAACATTCATTTCCATCATCTTTCTCCCCATCCTTAAACAAACGGTCTTTCCATCATCCTTCTCCATATTCTGTAAACAAACAGTCATTTCCATCATCCTTCGCCATATCCTTAAACAAATGGTCATTTCCATAATCCTTCTCCATATCCTTAAACAAACAGTCATTTCCATAATCCTTCTCCATATCCCTAACCAAACCGTCATTTCCATCACCCTTCTCCATTTCCTTAAACATACGGTCATTTCCATCCTCTTTCTCCATATCCTTAAGCAAACGTTCATTTCCATCATTCTTTTCTATATCCTTAAAGTCATTTCCATCATCCTTCTCCATATCCTTAAACATACTGTCATTTCCATCATCCTTCTCCACATCTTTAAACAAATGGTCATTTCCATCATCTTTTTCCATAGCCTTTAAACAAACAGTGGTTTCCATCATCCTTCTCCATATCCTTAAACAAGCGGTTATTTCCATCATCTTTCTCCATATCCTTAAGCAAACGGTCATTTCCACCATCCTTCTCCATATTCTTTAAACAAACGGTCATTGCCATCATCCTTCCCCATATCCTTGAAACAGTCAATTCCATAATCCTTCTCCATATCCTTTGAAAAAAACAGTCATTTCCATAATCTATCTTCATATCCTTTAAACAAACAGTCATTTCCATCATCCTCCCCCATGTACTTAAACAAACGTTCATCTCCATAAGTTATTGTTTAATAAAAAAAAATAGTTTAAGAAACGGTATTTTTTTTAGTTGAAACTTTAGCAAGTTTCATTCTGCCTAAAAAAGAAATGCTGAGGATTTTTAAAAGTTTATTGGAACAAATGCCTAAGCTAAATTTGAACTTACATCACACTATATTTACAGAGGCCTCGTAACGTTATTATACCTAATTTTTGTACTTACAGCTACTGTACAGTTAATATAATAATAATAATAATTATATATATATATATATATATATATATATATATATATATATATATATAATTATATATATATATATATTATATATATATATATTGTATATATAATGTATATATATACAGTGAGAGAGAGAGAGAGAGAGAGAGAGAGAGAGAGAGAGAGAGAGAGAGAGAGAGAGCGAATACAAACAAGCAACAGGACGACACACAAATAGAATGAAAAGTTAAGCATAAAAGAAGTCCATCACGCGTCGTCATCCTACCAAGAAAGACAACAAGTAGGAAAAGATGTTATCACGAACTACAAAATGAAGATGATACTTATCTTACCACAGTAACAGATTGTTGTGCAAGTGCAGCCTATCTCATAACCCACGGCCTGGGTAACTCGCCGCCACCGCTATATTTAGTCTTCTGGGGGGGGGGGCAACATAGAAATGCCTAAATGAGATAGGGCCCATTTGCATGCATTAGATTACATGAAGAAAAATTTTGATTCGTGAAATTTGAGCCTTGTAATTACTGCTGAGTGAAATTTGAGCCTTGTAATGCTCTTGGCAGGGGCCGTGGGAGCATGCTAACCAATTGCAACAACAGTAGTAGTAGTAGTAGTAGTAGTAGTAGTAGTAGTAGTAGTAGTAGTAACAAATATCTATCGCTTTCCCTTCGCAGAAGAGTACAAGGAAGACAAGACGGTAAAAGAATACACATGGTATCCTACATAGTCCACTTGAATACAGGTACAGGACTTGTTTCCTATGACATTCCGGTTACTTTTCAGTAAGACACCGAATATTTCTTGACAAAGCCAGTTTACAGATACACACTCTGTGGTGTAAAGGATTATGTATAACAAAAATATGCATATACAATACTGCCGGTATACTAAATATAGAACTACACAATATGCACGGAAGAATTTACACGGACAAAAACTCATGTTTTTTGAAGTACATATATTAACAGAGCTTGCAACATAACACATTTCAAAAAATTACAAAGTTAATATAATATTCGACTTCAGCGAATCAGTACTATTTAGCAAAAGATTAAAACAAAATATCCAGGTTAATACCATAAACCTTATAAATTTACCTGTTTAATTGTACATATTAATAACAAGTGGGTCACTCCTCTTTTCAAATGAAGTATTTACTGCTATGTAATTTCCCCCTTACTCTCCTAATTCTTCAGCAAGTCTTCTGTCTCCAGTCTGCGTCAACACCGCAGGAAGACGTCATGAACACGCGCCGGTAACATATCGCACACATCACGAAAAGGTTGTATCCAGGACAACGACTTATCGGTAGTCCTAACCAGGGTAAATGTCGGTTAACCAGCTCTTTCGTCACATGCGGTCGTTGACTTGCTTTCAACCTGCTCGTGATATGTATGTGATAAGTAGCCAATGTGTGTTAACAACATATTTTACTGTGGTGCAAACCAAGGTCTGTAGATTAATCTAGGCACCTTGATGTGAACGACCCCTAGATTTTGAAAGTCCTAGCCGCGTTTTATTAGAGCTGTTCGGGAGCTCAATGCATATATTATACAGTCAAATTTTAACTCTTATGATACATAAACTGATAAGGCAGATTTCACTACTGCTTATACACTTTCTGCTTCAAGTAGGGGTACGTACAAAGTGGAAATATCCTTCCCAAGCCAGTATTTTCCTGTAAAATTTACTGGTGAAAATACATCATATGATTCAGGGACTGTAGAAAACGCAAAATGAAATTGCACATAATTAAAACAGATGAATATTTTATTCCTAAAGAACGTAATTATCTAAGTCTGCCATGGGCGCCTGTAACAAAGAGCTAGACTTAGTTATTCGCTCGTCTATTTTCTTTTTCACATTCATATGTATGCAATAGTGTCCCGTAAACAAAAACTGACCCAAAATTAATATCGTGCATACACACATACATAGCCTACTTATAATCTCACACACACACACACACGGCCATGTTCATATAAAAAAAGACACATCTAGGAAAAGCGTACTACTATAAAAAGCCGAATCCGTGGACCGAACTGACCAGCTTTAATGACGTTATTTTCAGCTTCAGTAACTGGGGACTGGGGGCGAGTTGTTGATGCAGATTAACCGGCAAAGAACAAAGAAAATTATCGGTTGAAGGACACAGCAGTAATTGAGAAAAATGCGGCCCAACCCCCCAAAAAAACGTGAACTGCACCCACTTGCTTATCTTTCGAGTCACTTGAAGATTTAAGTACATGCGATACATTAAAAATTTAATGATCATCTTAAAAGCATATTCGCTCAAGCTTTCGTGAAGACCATTGGGTTACTCCTCAGCAAGAGCTTCATTTGCTTTTGTGTATAGCCTGACTGACATACCTAGTCAACAGCAGGTTTTTGGTTGGACACAATAACGGTACCTGACGTATTTGCCTATCCAGTGTAAATAATACGACAAAACGGATGATCACAGAATTAAGTAAAAAATTCAATATGGTGAAAAAATCAGAGCGCGTTCATGCTGCAAACAGAATGATGGATTGTGATGTTAGCAAGAAAGTGGTAACGCCTTTTGGCGCTATTTTCTCGTTTTCTGATAAATCTCATAAATGAAGGGAGGAAGGGAAAGCAGACAAAAAAAAAAAGTAAAAAATGCGCCCAAGTTTCTTCGTGGCATTCGAGTTTTCTGTACAGCCGCCAAGCCGAAAAAATCAAAGCCACCGAAAATGGATCTATCTGTCAGTGGTCTCGGTATAGTGCTGTGAGCTGCGGTGGTGGCCTATCCTATATCTTTGCCAGAAGCACAATTATGGCGAACTTTAACCTTAAATAAAATAAAAACTGCTGAGGCTAGAGGGCTGCAATTTGGTATGTTTGATGACTAGACGGTGGATGATCAACATACCAATTTGCAGTCCTCTAGCCTCAGTAGTTTTTAAGGTCTGAGGGTGGACAGAAATATTCGGAGAGAAAAAGTGCGGACGGACAGACAAAGCCGGCACAATAGTTTTCTTTTACAGAAAACTAAAAAGAGGAATTTCTTCAAGCCGAGCAACTGATGACGTCTGTCCGACTTTACGTATTCAGACCACAAATACGGTACACGCATATTCTACATTTCATTGACGTATGGCATACAAAAATTATATATACTATTTACATAAGTACATTAATATATATATATATATATATATATATATGTGTGTGTGTGTGTGTGTGTGTGTAATATCTGCCCCTTGGTGATGAAAGTGTTGATAAGTACATGACTTTTAACTTATGCAGAGGTTGTGGCACTCCCTTATGATTAGGCTGTGTAGTGAAAACACTTCTGTACTACAGCATGGCTTAAAAAAAACATGGCTTAAACCTTTCTATTTCTTTTCGAGAGTCATTTTGGAATAATGCCCTTAATATGCTAACTATCTGCTCTTAAGAATGATTCTAATAGCTTTTTTTCTGGCTGGTTCTACTTGATTACAGTCTCTCCCTAAGATCCTGCACGACATCAAATATTTTATAGTTAACCATGAGATTTTAGTCTTTATACTTATCATTCTCAGCCTTGAGCTTCCATTTTTTACCCATGCCACACAGAATTTCCGCTGCCATGTAAGATTACAACTGCGTCAGGAATTACTCTCACGTTCCAAAGAATTTCTGTCGTCATTAGGTTAGAAGAATAGAATACAGGATTTAGGCCAAATGCCGCGCTGGTGGGACCTCTGAAGTCATTCAGCGCTGAAATGGAAGTTGACAGTAAAAAAGTTTGAAAGGTGTAACAGGAGAAAAACCTTGCAGTTGCACTATGAATCAATTGTTGTGAGAGGTTGGAAAGGAAGATGAGAGAGAATATGAACGGAGGTACGGTAAAAGGATTGAAGAGGGTTGCAGCTAGGGCCGAAGGGACGCTATAATGAACCTCAAGTAATGCCTATAATGCAACGAGCGTGAGGTGCACTGACGGCGCTAACCCCCTACAAAGGTCGCCATTAGAATTCCAGTTATGGTAAATCGATTTTCGGTTATGTCATAAGGTTATATTTCATAGAGTTGGTGTCGTCTTGCAGAGATTCAATTTTGTTATATAAGACCTTCGTGTTTGACGGGGTTAATCCTGGGGTTTGAAAAGGCCTTGCCTAATCAAGACGAAGCTTGCGAGACCGCTGGAATGTCCAAAGCTTTTGGGATTGTTCGACTCGCTGACTGTTTCTCCTCTTCTGCCGCCCATGTTTAGAATTCTCTCTCTGTTTCCGTCTTCTCCTAATTCTACCTGGCCTGGGCTAGGTACAGGCACTAGATTGTTAAGTTTCAAGTCTTTACAGTAAAAGATGTGTATTTTGATTGTCTGACTGCTCTCTCTCTCTCTCTCTCTCTCTCTCTCTCTCTCTCTCTCTCTCTCTCTCTCTCTCTCTCTCTCTCTCTCTCTGTGGTTGTGAAAGGATATAAAAAATCTTAAACTTGATTTTTTAACATATATCCTACACCTAAAAGACAACTGACGACATCTGATGAACACAGACCACAAATACAGCTGAGATCAGGAAAAGGAAATGTTTCATCATTTATGATCCTCTAAGAAAATAATTTCAAATTTAAGGACTGTCGCTCTCATTAAATAAAATCTACACACAACAAAACAATAAAATCTAAATAATAAAGTCAGGGAAAGAATTAAAATATATAAGTTTATAAATAAGTGAACCATTTATGGCCAATGGATTTGACTTTTGTGAAAAATAAAGTCTGTATGATTATACATAATATAACTGCTGTGATATAGCACCAAAATATATAAATAAAAAAAACTTGACATAGTAAGAGCACCCCCGCATCACTTGTAGCAATTTTCTCGTGACATTAGACATCGACAGTACTTCTTATTATCTATCCTTTTGAACTAATGACTATTTTTCCAGCACCTGATTCAGCTCTTCATTCCAGGAGTGGGCACAAGCATGTCGTTGACATTGATGTTGTTGTTCAGAAGGGCTCTCATCTCGTCCCGGTGTCTGCTCGCGACATGTTGCACGACATTGGCCTTCTGTGTTGCACGATAGTTGCAGTAGAGGCATTTGAAAGGCTTGATCCCCGAGTGAAGCAGCACGTGGCGCTTGAGGTTGGAGATCCTGTCGAAATTCCTGCCACACCACTGACAGACGTACCTGCTGGTGCTGGAGTCATAGCCCCAAAAGCTGCTTCCACTGCTGCTGGTCAGTTGCTGCGTAGTCTGACCCGGGTAAGCGCTCGTCTGCAGGTTCACCCGCTCCTGCGGATGCTTGCTGGGACGAAGACCCTGCAACTGACGAAAGGGGATTCGCACCCAAAACCGACAGCTCTTGAGAACTGTCTCCCAACGTCGACCCTTCGAAAATGATGTCGTCGCTGGATTCTGAAGTTCCGAAAACGTCGAGATCTGAGGAAACTGTCTGACTGAATTCACCCTTTCTCGAGTCTCTCAAACCAGATATCTGAGTCGCGTTCGAAGTTCCCTTCTGGTAGTGACTCTTAGGCTCTCCTTGAGCAAGCACGGGGGAACCAACAGACTCTTCGTCGATCTTTCCGGTTATCAAGTTACTGACACCGTACACTGACTCTGTCAGTGGAAGGCCTACATTTTCCGGCCCTTGCTGATCGCTGCCGAGCAGTAAGGGACGGTCCAGATCGTGGTGTCCTACGGAACGCAGGTGAGCCTCTGTACCCTCCCGTCCATCCTAGAATAAACAGAAGAAGGGGACGTCTTTAGGTCTGGCGCCACTTCAAGAACAGACGTGAAAATTTAATTTAGTCTTAAATTGTAATTACACAAATAAAGCATTCATCGTGTACTCGACTAGGGTCAAATATTAATTGTTAGGAATGAAACCTGTGGGTAATAAATATGTGTACTGTACATCAGTATAGCGCACTTACATCTTCACGAATCAGTCATGGTATTAAAGTGATGTATAAGCATACAGCAGCACTGAAGATTTTTTTTAAATCAAGGTTATTAGATAATAATGCCAAAGTCTGCCGGATGAATCAAGACTCTCACAGCTTCAAGATATTATGTGCTACTCTTCGTCAAACTGACGCAGACCCAATCTGTGCTGAGGACAGGAAGAGAGTTTTACTCTTCCCGCTTGTTATTCAGACATTTATCTCTTCTCATTTGATAACTTATACAAATATTTACTAAACTGTTGTCCATTTTTTCCATACACTTCTAGCGACCCATTTAACCTTTAATTTTTATATAATACACCAGCTTTCATTCTAGAGTTCAGAAGGAAAAGCAATTTCTTTTAACTGCTAAATGTGCACTTAACTATTTTAACTATGAAACAAACATATGTTGAGTACGAACCATTTGTCAAAAAGATATTTTAACCGGACCTATGAGTTACCAGAGACTCATATATCTTGCGATTCCAGGTTTACACCCCTACAGGGTTTTATATAATTTAACATGTTAACAAACTTCCGTGCATTTCAACAAAGCAAAAAATAAACGAAACATATTCTGATAAATAATTTGCTCTAGAAATGAACTGTATCGTAAACTTCCCTCTTGCTAAAACATCCTGACATTCATTATAAATATATTCGATGAAAAAGGAATGGTAGGTAAGTGTAATGAGTTGTATAGCTGCCTGCATTTGCACTTAATGCACCTGAGTCACTTTAAGCTCATTTAAATCTCAACATTAAATCTATATATATATATATATATATATATATATATATATATATATATATACATATATATATATA
>NC_089763.1:44964468-45109468 GCF_040412425.1 Macrobrachium rosenbergii | reverse complement strand
AATCCCCTTCAAGTACAGTGGATGAAAAATAGTTTTTTCCATCGGTCACTCAAAGAGGAAGCCTCCTCTTAAGCCCTCAAGGCTGGTTGACAAAGCAATCATTACAACCCCAACTGCTCCTCTTCACGTGATGCCAACTAGCGGTCAGTATGAGGCAGTTCCTTCCACATATCCAGCACTTTCTGGTTACTGTTACCAAGCAGATCCTCCCGCGAGATTTGCCAAGCCTCTTAATTTTAAACCCCTGATGCTTGGGAAAGCGCCTCTGAAATTAAGAGAAAGCCTTCTTAATATGTATCTTGGCGCCATGACCCGCGCTAAGCAGTTCGTCCCTACACCCGCCCTTCACACCGGTGTGTACTGGTAATGCAGCAGAATTTAATTGCAGTGCCACGACTACTTACTTCATAAACATCCATAATAACCTCCATAACTAGCAGCCATTTGTACATGGAATGGCCGAAAGGACACAGTGCCTCTAATGCCACGTCAAAAACAATTTCAGCACTCACAAAACTACATCTAATTTGAGGCAGAAAAATGTGGACCATGATGCACTTAGAGCTGGCAGGATTAACATCCAGGGAAGACCGCCGCAAACTGCCCAAAACCCAACATCCAAACACAACCAACTCATTTGAAGCCGTCGGTATAAAGTGGTCTCGTACATCGAACAATGTTTCAAAGCCGTGTCCGCAACATTAAGTCTATGACATTTTATTCTTGAATGTATACATTTAAAATTTATCTATTAACTCTGTTACATGTCACAGAAAAATTAACGACGCTAAAGTACTGAAATTCTCAATCAAAATAATAAATGAAGAAACTTCCTGACTTCTCTGTAAGTATTTGTGTACTGCAAAGCCTTTTAGCTAAACAAGCTTTCAAAAACCTGACCCACTGGACCAGCCGAATCCAGGAGTACGCCGATCTCCTGCATAAACCCAATCCCTGCGTAAGACAGCCCATTTTAGTTTTGGAAATTTTACTTCGAACGCCCAGAAATTAAGGTACACCTACGAATACATACGGACGGCCCACAACATGGTGATGTGTATAATTTGTCGTACCAAACTGTCGTCAACAGACGACATTGCTATCGAGAACGTTTGCTTGAAGAGATTTATTTACCAAGTGTACAGTACATCGCTGATTAGACCAATCAAATAATATTGTTCACATATGTGGTTCACAATACTGCGAACAGCACTAGAGAACACTTCGCAATTTCACAAATTTGTACAAAAAGTAGACAATTCGCAAAACCTTTCCAATCGTGTTAGAGAAACGATGCACAGGGACTATTCAACATTCAGTGCATACACGAACACTTATAAAATACGAATATATACAGAGCCAAGCAAGATTTTCATGATGTGAAGTGCTTTTTTGCATTTTTAACATTACTTTAAATGGAAGCTTTTTTTGTATTTTGGGACAAGTCACTTTGGAGGCTGTGGGGTTCTTTGTTTTATTTTTCTACGTTGTGAATATTTGGTTGGTTTATTTCTCTAATTCTTAATGTTTAGTTGTGCAGTTAAATAAATACTCATAAACTATATAACATTATACGACCAAACGTACAAACACTTATACAGCTAAAATCGGAGATCAATGTCCTTTAAGTTCACCCAAATCCTAAAATTGGGATGGAATGGAATGGAATGGAAAATAGAGTTAACGCCAAAGGTCCAAAAAGGAAACTGAGAATAGGTAGGTCTGAAAGGCGTAACAGCAGGAAAACCTCGTAGGTGCACTATGAAATAATTGTTAAGAGAGGGTGGATACCAAGATGGGAGAAAAATAATATGAATGGAAGTACAGTAAAAGGAATGAAAGGGGTTGCAGCTAGGGGACGAAGGGATGCTGCTGCAAAAAAAAACTTTATTAATGCCTACAGTTCACCCTGTGAGGTGCACTGACGGCACTGACCCCCTACAGAGTCCTAAAATTGGGGGTCTTGACCTAACACACTGGAATACACGTTGAGGCTGCCCGTACTTTGGCATTTGCCCTTACTGGCTCTGACTTCTGAAAATGTTTTTAAAAAGGTCAGTTTCTTGTCCGAGATGCGATGATACTGATCATTTTAGCGATCTGCATAAAGAACGAAGTCGAAACTCTCTCAAGAACATGGCTTTTACTCCCAGTCTGACCTGACACAATCACTGTAAAGTCAGCCCAAATAATGACAGAATCCACTTAGTTACTTCATTCTGGTGCGAAGACAAGACTGCCAGTTTCCAAGTGAATGCTTTG
This sequence comes from Macrobrachium rosenbergii, assembly GCF_040412425.1. Taxonomy (NCBI): domain Eukaryota; kingdom Metazoa; phylum Arthropoda; class Malacostraca; order Decapoda; family Palaemonidae; genus Macrobrachium; species Macrobrachium rosenbergii. Next base: position 45,107,206 of record NC_089763.1, on the reverse strand, counting down.
CTGAAGTTTAACACTAAGTGCTTTGTGTACAATGCCCATTGCCTTGATGTCTGGAATCTGCGCTCAAATTTATGTTTATGCCATTCAAAATTAAACAGCAATTGCGTTTGCACAGAAACAAAACAAAACAATTACTGACAAATTAGCAACTGCATACTTGCTTTCCAATTAAATAAATACAGCACTCTGACACATTATTAGTTATAATATTAAGTCAACAACCTTCAAAATAATGTCAGACTGACGTCAGTACATGAAGTTTTTAATAAGGGGGCGTACGTAGTTTACTCTGAAGTTTTTGTTCTTGTCAATTTCATGAGTAAAACGATTACTGAAAGCATGATCCATCTTTAACAAGTTACATCAACTTTAAGGGAAATCATTCCCTTATGTTTTACCACAATAATATTCGGTCATGAAAAATATAAAATGGCTCAAAATATAGTCAAAAGAAATCTATAGGAATCTTGTTGCTCATGAATTTTGCATCGCAGTTTGCACAGTTCAAGTCATATTCTCTTAGTCAACCAAGAGTCCTTGCCAATTCTAGGCGTCAATAATAATAATAATAATAATAATAATAATAATAATAATAATAATAATAATAATAATAATAATAATAAGAAGAAGAAGAAGAAGAAGAAGAAGAAGAAGAAGAAGAAGAAGAAGAAGAAGAAGAAGAAGAAGAAGAAGAATGGACTCCTTAGGAGGCAGGATGCAACCCAGAACCCCACACTATAAAAATCACCCAGTCGAATGACAGTGATAATCCTCCCCCAAAAAAAAAAATAAGAAAGATAATTGTGGATTTTTACTTGACCCTTCCTGTTGCCATGGATCTGTTCTTACAAGTAGAGTTACAATTCGAAGAAAAAAAATACTGACAGTTTTTTACATTACTTGATGATTGATCCTCTAAAGATTCATATTTTGATTCCCTACCCTATTGTAATTGGATGGATTAATTTGCGATTTTTTCTTATCCTGGTTAAATTAATAAAAAAAGTCAAGTAAAAAAATTACCCTTTTCGTATTTATACAGCTTTCCTTATTCGACACGTTAAATTGCTCTTCTTCCGCACTGTTACAGAGCTGGAAAGCCCTCAAAATACAACGACAATCGCCAAAAAGGATCATTTTATCATAACTAAAATTCTCGCTTCAAAAATCTCTCCTACACGGTCTTTTGAGAGAGAGAGAGAGAGAGAGAGAGAGAGAGAGAGAGAGAGAGAGAGAGAGAGAGAGAGAGAGAGAGAAATTTATGCTCTGAAATATCTAGCAAGGCGTTAAAATGGAATATCCTGCTTAGCAACAGAGCAATGAACTTGCATCTTTTTTCGCCGTACCATCAGACACAGCTGCAGCTGGACCAGAACAGCTATTAAAAAATAAACTTGGACCTTAAATCGCCATAAAACATCCATATTTTACCCATGTCATGAGTTTTGTATATCCAGTGCAAACTGGAACTTCAAACACTCATTACAACACTTAAAGTTAGAAACTTTCGTCTTCCATACTTTTGGACAGAACACCATGTGCCTTTTCCTAGGAAGAAGAATACGTTAAAATTTTCTATTCCTTTTCAGAGGGATAAAATTATATGATTTTTGGAGAGGTGGAAAAATTTTATTATAATGTATATTTTTTTAAGGAAATATTCAATCTACTTTGATATAATGGTTTCTGTAATTTAAGTGATAACTTACGAAATGAAATGCAACGTAATTTCAGTCTTTATTAAAATATTTTTGGCAAACTATACACGAACATACTTGCAGATCACAATTCTACAAATTCAGCGGTAGGTGGGAAATAAAACAAAATTATTTGTTTTCACAAATATTTTTGCATTACAATAACGCAAAATTAACCAGAAGGTATTATGAATAAATATGAAAAGACTAGAAAGAACTAAAAAAACCATGACTATGTATTTACAATTACAATACATCATAAGTCAGTTCTCTTGTCTGCTTCCATAACTGTTCTGCACAAAAAATAAAGAACTAAAGCCCTTTATCCTTCCAGGCAGCCAATGTGTATCGTCTGTTGTCATAGGAATGTCAACTCTTATCCGCCATTTACCTTTCATAAAACACATTAATATATATATACTGTATATATACTGTATATATATATACATATATAAATATAATATATATATATATATATATATATATATATATATATATATATATATATATATTTATTATATACATATATGTATGTATATATATATATATATATATATATATATATATATATATATATATATATATACATACTGTACACCTGTTTTCACATATTATGGCAAATACCCGCAGACAATACCATTAAAGCTAATCACGTATGGCAGAAAGAAGATTCGTCGCTGAAAGCAGCATCCACCAATATTTATAGCTTGCTTTTCCTTTCCCTGCATGAAGCGCAATAGGTTTTTTTTTTTGTCTCGATGGTTATTAAAAGTACATAAGACAGTAACGATACGATGACATATCCAAACATTCAACACGAATATACAGTGTTTGACAATACACAAGGAGCGTTAACTTATTACTACTGCAATCCACTGGCCAATTAGAATCATAACAGAAGCTTCGGTGACATCTACTGCACTGCAGATATTTACCATCAACTAAAAAAAAGAAAAAAACTATACTTGTCCACATGAAAATAGCAACAAAAGACCATGTTTATGAATATGCATGTTTTAGGCAGACGTGACATCTTCCTATACAAACATTAGTTTGGAAAACGAGCCGTATACACGATATATTCCACGATGGCATCAGCGTTCCACACAAACATGGTTCTTTGGTCTTTTGATATGTTGCAAAAAGCAATGTCATCTGCTTCGTTAACTCTGATATATAAAATTAGTGTTTAATAAAATAAAAAGAAAAGAATCCCACAACACATTACAGCTGGATAATACTAGTGAACATTACTGTGGCGGTTTTTGAGGTGCTGAATCACTTGGACTTTTTGGACGGCCCGATACGGACACAGGGGACAAGCGTAGGGCTTCTCACCCGTATGAATCAGGACATGGCGTTTCAAATTACTGCTCTTGGAGAATGTCTCTGACACCAGGGGCATCTGTACCGAGCTGGAGTAACCTCAGAACACGCAGAAGGTGGCAAGGAATGATTGGACGAGGCAAGAACGGGAAGAGTAGTATCGTAAGTGCCAGAAGTTTTGCTACTGCCGGACCCAAAGGCCACCACGAGGGAATCCAACTCCCCCAGGGATCGAGACGATCCTGAATAAGGAGGGTGGTTCCTCGCTGATCCAAAATTAGTTGGTACTGATGAGTAAGAGGGACCCAGGTGAAGTGATGCCGTTTCGGTGTCACTTGAGATCCCCCCCGTGTGACGAGGGTGATCATCCTGACTTTTGCAGAAATCGCTGGCAGAGCAAACTTCAGCCTAAAACAAAACAGAAGAGGAGTATGTGTGTAGCGTTCTTGGAAATGACAGCACTTAATAATAATAATCATAATAAAGCTTTGGTATCTACAACTTTTGTGCTTCAAAACAGCTTCAATACAGATTCAGAAACAGTAGGCTTAATATACTGTCCTAAAAATGCCGCAGTCCCTCTAACGTCTATGATAAAATAAAAATCTCAGAACAATACAATACATACTATTTTATGAAAACGAATTAGCTAATGAATTATTTAATGGTTTTATATGAGACTGGACACGAAAACATACACTCTTTCTTCGCTACTAATAGACAAGCTTCTACAGCTACACATGTAGATATTTAGTTACTGCACTTACAGAAATCAGCTCTACAATACAAAAGTAAGCTATATGAACCAAAAGCCCAAATGCAAATTCGTGAACCATTTTAGGCCTGAAATATACATATATCATCATCCTCCATCAATCTGACACTGAACTAACATTAAAGAATGACTAGAATAAAAATATTATCTTAAAACACACAAAAACGACCCAAACATCTCTTCAGTATAATGGACGAGACACGACTCAAACCAAGGTCTAAAGACCTTGACTCAAACATACATCCACGTAATGATTTTTATCGTACAATGAATCAGTGGAAAAGACACTAGGTAAAACTGATGTATCTAAAGTCTGTATATATAGAAAATGAAGCATTAATTTGGTAATCAGCTTAATCCTGCCTGGAGATACTAAAATAACAAATAAAAAAAGAACCGCAGAGTCCTTGAAAGTGGAAGAGCAAAGTTAAGAGTCATTTACTTAAAATACGGAGCCTAGAGCTCTACATGAACCGCCCATTTGAAAACTTGAGAGCTTACAGCGAGGTCAGAATAAAAAAATATATAATTTTTTTTAAACACGTTTTTATTAAAATGCACTAAAAAGTAAAAAATAATTTTTGGAGACACAACAGGATTTCCTTACAACTAATCACGTCTACAAAAATAAAAACGTGGGCGCCAAACATGGAAGGAAATGCTACAAGAAAAGAAACATTTCTTGTAGCACTTCCGTTCACGTTTGGCGCTCACGCTTTTATTTTTGTAGACATGATTAATTGTAAGAAAATCTGGGTGTCTCTCCAAATGTTATTCTTTTCTTTTACTTTTTGGTGCATTTTAAGAAAAGCGCGTTTAATTTTTTTTATACTCTTTAGTTTTGACACAAATTGTAACCGAATTCTGATTGTAGCTAACGAAATTGAACGTGTTATCCTATAAGCCAAAGATGATTTGAAAATCCGTAGAGTTGTTAACTTATTCTACCGAGTCAAAGTACGAAAAATCCGAAATTTTCATACAAATCCTGAGATACTAGGAGAGGTCACTGTGGGGTCCCTAGAGGTCACTTCTGACCTACTGCTCATGTAAGGTTGTATTAAGTAACCATGTAAAATTTCAAGTCCATCAGACGAAGGGAACAGGTCGAAAATTGATTTACAAGATTTGACACAAAAGGATGGATAACCGCAGAAGTCTAGTTAAATAAAAGCATAAAAAAAGCCAAGCGGTGAACTTCACCCGTAAGCATTCCCCATAGGGCGGTAGTGCGGTCAGCGCACCTCTCGCGGTGCACTGCAGGCATTACTTAAATTTCTTTGCAGCGTCCCTTTGGCCCCTAGCTGCAACCCCTCACATTCCTTTAACTTTACCACCATTCATATTCTCTCTCTTCCATCCTACTTTTCATCCTCTGTTAACAATTGTTTCATAGTGCAACTGCAAGGTTTTCACCCCCTGTTACACCTTTAAAACCTTTTTACTCTCCATTTACCTTTCAGCGTTGAATGACTTCATAGTCCTAGTGCTTGGCCTTTGGCCTAAATTTTATATGCCTTTTCCATTCCACTCTAAAGCCTTGTATATTTACGGGACTATACTGAAGGAAGGTCTAAAAAAGAATGAAAATGGTTTCAGCGGCCTTTCGGAAGTTAACCTTTCCGAAGGCCTTTACATGTGCTGTTTCATTTCACTTCTACATGAAAGACATAAAAGTGAAATGAAACTGCACATATAAAGGTTGCATGAAAATTCTTCTCGTCGACTATAAGTGTTCTTGGAAGTAAAATTCCAAGGAGATTAGCATTCATAAATAGAATTCGGTAGTTGAGGAAATGACAAGCATATATGTAAGGACACGGCTTCGAACTGTATACAATGAAGCAACTCCAATTACAGTGAAAGAAAACATATACACAGCTGGACAACCTCATCATACGAAGGTGATTCTGGAGTGATGTTTATATTTTTTCCTCATATTATCGACATTTGAAAATTCAGTGCACTAAAATGCTAGGCATAACCAAGCAATGCAAAAATTGGTACATGCAAATAATTATATCCCTGCTAAGTACATTTATAGATGTTCGTGACATGTGCTGAACATCAAGTTTACTGCACTGACATCTTTTAGATTGCGATAAACTTCAATGATAACTACAGTAATTTTGAAAAATTACAAAAGTTCCTCCTTTCAATTGTTTTACTGTATTATTGCAACCAGGCCAAGTACAAAAGAATTTTTTTTTAAATGATATACCTGTATCACTCCATCTAGTACATCAACTACTACCAGGAAACGTTACATGCATCAAAGTCATTCAAATCTAAAACAAAAAACTGCTGCAGTGGGTCAGTATTACAAGCACTTAACAAGATAGTATTAACAGTTGAAGTTTTTCGTTTTAATTATGCATGACAAAACATATATAATTAAAACATATATAATTAAAACCTTGAAGTCCATTATGCGTGTTCATATTCGTCTTTAATTACCAATTACTTACACCTGAAGAAGATAAACAAATTCTAAAACCTTTTAATGAGCATTCACTATTTTTAGTAATAATACATTCGAAAAACTTAAGACGGTACCATGCAACAAAATGTTGCCATTTGTAGCATCTTTCCATGCAGAAAAAAATGTTCCCCTGTTAACCTGGAGAATTATTTTGTACCTGGTAGTTAGCCCAATGTAGGGAGTCACAGCCAGGATGGAGAAGGGCACTCCTATCCAAAATTAACAACTGAAAACCAGTAGGGCACCCTGCACCTTATTAAACCCTGGCTGCAACCACCACAGCTACCTAACTACCAGGGTACATCAGCACAATGAGTGCACACATGCACAAACATATACATATATATACACATATATATATATATATATATATATATATATATATATATATATATATATATATATATATATACTGTATATATATATATATATATATATATATATATATATATATATATATATATATATATATATATATATATGTATATATGCATATACTGTATATATCTGTATATACAGTATATATATATATATATATATATATATATATATATATATATATATATATATATATATATATATATATATATATATATATATATATATATATATATACACACATATATATATATATATATATATATATATACATATGTATGTATATATATATATATATATATATATATATATATATATATATATATATATACATATACAGTATATTGAATATAACCCCTTCAGTGTGTCAGTTACTCGCAAGATATAGATATAGTGAATTGGATGCTAAACAATATTAGTGGCTTCATGTATGTGAATATAAAAAAGTTACACGTGTTTAAGTAACAAGTCATAGGGAAGAAGGAAAGACAGCCTAATTAAGTTTAGCGTAGGGTAAATACTAAGAACCAAATTATGCTTTAGACCCAATTAGCTAGCATCTAACCAGCCCCCACCCAAGGTGACCACAGGTTAGGGGTCAGAGAGGCTAAACCAGGAGAATAAGGTTTGGATCACTTATCTGATTATTCCCATTTATCCCTGACATGTGGTAAACATGATCACGTTGATGTTTAATATATCTTTCAAGAAAGCTAGAAAACACATTTTTAAAAGGGGTTCATCTGATAGACTGAATGAGGGATAATAGGAAGGCCTCCAAATACATACCAGAATGATGGTGATGAATATGAGTTGTATGAGTTTTGGGATAGATTTTTCTGGAGTATCAATGAAGCAACAATAATGTACTTTGTGCCATGTTGTGGAAGGTGAGGTCTTAGTTTAAAATGCTTATGAGTATAAAGATCATCTGAAAACATGCCCTTCATACCAACTAGTACTATTTAGAAATACAAAAATTTGTGCCACTGGATGATAACTTTAATGCCCCATCATTATTAAAAACTTGTGTTTTGTTCTTTGTTAGGAAGGGAAAAACTACTGTCAATTATTATTTGCTTCAAAACCAGATCAGAATGTAAGCCCAGAAATCCCCGAGTACTGTATTATAAGATAACAGTACTGTACTTATATTCTATAAATGTGACGTCAACATTTTCACATACTGTAGTATCATGCAACAACTAACACCTGTTTAGGAATAAAAACACCATCTGACAGGCTCTTGTAACTCAGACCTGCAGTTGATGTGCTAAACGCAAGCTTACAGGGTGAAAACAAACCAATGATAACAGCTATTGAAAATATACTGTATCTATATATCTATGCAAATCACAACAGCTTTCAAGAGAGCAACTCCCACAGATTCTGGAACCTGTTCTTTTATCAATACTATGGTAAAATAATACTCATTTACTCCCATGAACTATTTTATTTCCTATTTTTTAAACTTAGAAATATTTAGGTTGTGGAATGGACATAAAAATTTCCAAAACCACATTAATAAATTACATATGTTAAATTCAACTATTACAGTACACCACTTTTAAACAATTCATGATGTAAAGTACTGTTATTTAAACAATACATCTAAGAATTCTCATGACTTAACACATACTAAATAGTTAATTACAAATAGTACTCTACATACAAATGAGTTCAATTTTGTTTGTATACTGTACAACAAAGTAGTTAGCCTATTGCACAGTGCTGCATACAGCACTGTGCAATAATAAAGCTTGCTATCAAGACAATCTGGTCTTTGTACACAGAGTAAAGTTTATAGTAAACAAAAGTCTTTAACCCCCCCCTTGAAAAAGTGGCATTGAAATGCATGAAATAAAATCTATACATCCCACATATTGAGTAAACAGGGAAGTATCTTTGCAAGATTGTAAGTTGGAAGTCTGTATGTAGAGGACGACCTGTAAACAGCTAACATTCATGGATACTTCCTGAAACCTACAATAACGAAAATAAGACTGGCTTGTTCCAGCTATGTTTAATCAACCTATTCGACTGAAGTCAAGAAGTCTATTCTTTCATCTATGTCTCCTAGAATAATAAAAGCAACATCAGTTTATGACATATAATTTTTAACATATAAAAAGAGCCATGTAAATTCTTTGTATCTGAAAACCCTATTTACTAAGGTATTAACAATTTAAGCAACATAGAGAATATCTACAATAAAACATTCAGAGCCTAACAAGTCATTTAGATCTACACAGTACACAAACAACTGAAAATGTTCTTGAAAATAAAAAGCACAACGCACCTCAGAAAATATATTGCAGGTGTTGAGTCTTCATGTGAGAGTGAAGACCTGAGCCAGATTTACATTTGAGAAAACAATATGCACACCAGTATTCTGATTTTCCTCTCAAATGGTTTCTAACATGTTTTTCAATTGCCATCCTTCCCTTAAAACCAGCATTACAGTAGGGACAATCAAACATTTTATCTTCACTTGAAGATTTTGCTTGCTGGTAATTGCCAGGTGGAAGTACTGTCTCTAAAGGTTGTACCTTTAGACACTGAGAAACTGTCTCAAAAGACTGAGGCTCATGGTGTGGAGATTGATGAGTAAAAGACTGTGTTGGTATAGATGGAAACTCCAAGAACTGACTATGGTGATGAGGCAATGTATCTAAAGAGTTATCAGCAGGACGAGGACACTGATTATCTTCCCTACAGCTGATGAGTTTGCCACCACTTGTTGACAGCAATGAGTGAGCATAGAGGGGACGGTCCACTGCATGCTGCTGAAGCGTTGATGATGATGGTAGTGGAGCACTAACATGAGCTGTCAATCTTCTGTGATGGCTGGTCTTGTCTTGTGAGTATTGTAGAAACTTCCCTGGATCTTCAAGGAGAGGGTATGTTCTGGATCCCTAAAAAAAGGAAGCAAGAGTACTTACTTAATTTGCTGTCATTATAGCTAAGAGTTGCTTTCATTTCTTGTTTTTCTAATCACTTTTAACACACCTACAATCTTCCAATAATGTTTGTCATCACCACTGTTAAAGAAAACACATTTCCACCACTGAAGTACACAATATCATGTTAAGGGTAACAAAAATTACAATTACCACTTGAAACAGAAAATCATAAAACACAATCAAATCACTCATCACAATTTACAATACTTTGAGTTCTGTTCTCACCTCAACATACCTTTTCCTTTCTCCTTTAAAAACAGCATTGCCATCTAAAAGAAATTACATGAACAGTGTTCTTTCTTAATCTCTGCAAGGTGGTGATGTTCAGCAGAGGCACTTTACTTTGATTTGTCATCAGGTTACAGGTGTTGGAATCATCTCTGCACTATGACCAGTTCATAAAACATGAAAAAACTTTCTGATCATCTTCTAGCCCAACAAAACATTCCAGTGATATTATGATAAATGAATTTATCACCACCATCATTTCAATTACAGTGCCACTACAATATAATTGTCAAATAAAGAAGGGTTTGGCTTTTTTGTTATGGAAAGTGAAAAAAGTTAAGTATATCTTAGTTTAACCAGACCACTGAGCTGATTAACAGCTCTCCTAGGGCTGGCCCGAAGGATTAGATTTATTTTACGTGGCTAAGAACCAATTGGTTACCTAGCAACGGGACCTACAGCTTATTGTGGAATCCGAACCACATTATAGCGAGAAATGAATTTCTGTCACCAGATATAAATTCCTCTTATTCTTCATTGGCCGGTCGGAGATTCGAACTCGCAGCCAACAGAGTGGTAGCTGAGAACGGAACCCACTCGCCCAACGAAGAACTATGGAAACTGAAGGCAATTTATATTTCCTGATAAGTGAATTCCTCCATCATTGTTATAAGTCCCTGTTTCATCTTTCTAACAGCTCTAAGAGAACTTTTACTTTGAACTTATACAAAATGCTTTAAATGATCAAACTTAAAAACTTCCCACATTCAAGTTCCCAGACTCTTTGATAATTCTCCACTATCAGAAAACCATGCTCAGTTCCACCATAAATACATAGCATAAAGGTATTCAGACACTCAGTGGATTATAATGCTTGACCTGCCATAAACCACATATTGCTAGACATCAAGAGTGAGGCCTAGTAATCATTTGGTGAAAATTGCTTTATGGGATGTGATTTTATCATGAACACATTTTAGTGTAACCCTTTTACGAAAGGCACAGGAGGGAGGAATGGTTGCGTTGCTTTCTCCTCACACCAAACTACACTCAAATATCAGTGACTTACAGGAAGTACAGCAGACTTTCCCTCTTACCAATGAACCACATTCTTCAACCTACCAAACTTAAGCAAGCAATACAGTACAGTACAGTGTGTCTAATATGCTAAGTGCGCAATGCTGAGGGGTCAGCCATCAGCCAAGTGGGCCCAGTTTTCTAAGCTAGGTTAGATTAGGATGCACCAAGCAAATATCCCTAATATATTCCATGATCAATGTTAAGTGGGGAGGGGTAAGAACTCTGAGTCAGGTAAACTGCGGTATCAAGTAGTTAGGTTAGGTTACGATGCCCTTGCCACACATCTTACCTGAGGTTAAGGGGCCAGTGGCCCTAGCCAGAAAGGACCTGGTGTCTTAGGTTTTGTTAGACTATAAACAGTTACGTTGGGATGATACTCTGTAAATGTCTTAGCCACATTTCCATTTTTCCCCCTATTATTGATATTACACAAAAACAATATATTTTCCAGTTGCATTCTGTGTTTTCTTATTTTAACCATTCCTCTGAATTAGGCCACTTGCTTAATAGGTTCCCCCAATCTGAATACCTGGACCCCCACTGAAGTTCCCCACAATTGTTTGATATACAAGTAAGGAAATACAAAAACGAGTTGTTTGCACAACAGTAACTACAAAACTGTATACAACATATGAAAAGAACTCAGATAAATATGTGGTACATGTGTTTTGATTGATGAGAAATTAAATAAAAATACAACTACTAGTTTCTTCCAATATGTTGGAAACTTTACAATAATTCCAGCAATTAAAATTCAATGTTAAGTGCTTTTGCAGATCAAATGAAATATTTGTAACCATCAATGTTTCCTCTAAGTGAAATGTTAAGTTCCAAGAAGCATGCCTATAGTATACTTTTCCAGTCTCCTTGCTGCATGAAAAGGCTACAACAATGGTTCTAGTTTAGCAAGTGGTAAAGCCAACTAATTCTTCTATAAGAATAAATGTGAAAACATCCATAAAGTTTGATTTGGACAATTTCAGCATTATTGAATGTTTCCTCTAATTTAGAATTAATATTCAGGAATTTACAGTGCAGTAACCTTATTAAGACTAAAAGACCCAAAATAAATCTTGATAACAGTATCTATCATCTCAAAATATTTTAATATTTGCTTTATTTTTTCTTTGTATATTTTCTACAGTCTACTATGTAGCTCTGTGCAATTATTGTATAATGTTTCTTCTTTGTTAGAGCATATGTTTCTCTCTCTTTACTTGACATCGTCATGTAATAATAATAATAACTGGCTAAGGACACTTCATATAATGAAATTACAGTAGTTGTTTGGGTGTGTGTGGTGAGGGGGAGGGGTTCAAGTAAGATGTAAGGGTATGCTTGGATAAAGATATGTATCTGCAGTTTCTTCATGTTTGTAAGTAGCACACTGATGACAGATTGAAGAGATAAGAGGAAATTTTACTATACTGTATTAACCAAAGCAATGTCATCCATTTAAAGAATATGGAGTATTTACTGTAACTCCTATGGGTAAATTATTGGTAAAGTTAGTGATTAGCATCCAAATATTGTGCTGTTAACAACATTCCCCTAAAGACTGTACAGTATTAGAATAGGTATCACCCCTAGAAACATGAAAATATAAACAGATTTTTTCACCTTTTCTAGAAATATAATCAAGCAATGAACAAAGTTAGTGTTTTGTCTACATCTGCTATATTTCCTACATAGTACAGTACCTTACTGTATCATAGTTTTATGGCTTCCCAATACATAACAGTCTGTGAAGTGACGACCCTATTTTATAGCCAGCATTTGAATATTTTCTGATATCTCAGGTACCTGCATTTCCACCTAATTCATCACCTTAACTAATCTGTACTTTCCAATTTAACATTCAATTAAAGAAATTTATTTGAAAAATTACCACCTTTTAAAATGGTAGTACAGCAAAAATTAAACGATAATAAAGTAGATGCTAAGTGCTGCAATCCATTAAGTTGAGATGTTCCTTAATTTTTCAGCAACACAATAAATTTTCAATAAGTGTTTTACTATTTGCCAAAAGCATAAGTACAGTATTAACATATCAATAAACCCCCTTCAGAGGGTACGCCAATATTAATTTCAGTCCATTTTTACCCTATGCATAAATATTCATTTTCAGCATTGATGGCTTTTCATGTCACACCAGGTTTACATAAACCAATAAATCAACTTTGGCATGTCTTTTACCAATGTCAGGTCTATAAAAATCAATCACCTTTGTCCTGCTTTTTACTTAAGTACTGCTCAAGGAAAGTTACTTTACATTAACTTGCCAGTTTTTGTTTCTCATCAGATGAATCTACATTCTACTAAAACCCAGTGAAGTTACTTACTTAGCTCAACCTTAAGGGTCAAATTCCAAGAAATGATCTGGCACTTTAATTTTCAACACAGAAACCCCATTTCTCCTGTGAGTTTTTGCCTGAAATACACAAACTGACTGCTACCCTATGATGATAATGGGATGTGATCCAATGAAGAGGAAGTTAGATCCACACGTTAAGAAGAAGATTACAACGAAAACTTAAAAAATAAAATAATAATATTCCACCTCACAGAATACAGTACTTTCCAATAACTGACTTAGCTAGAATACATTAACTCAAGTCCAGACTATAACTTATGTTAAAATCATCTTTAAAGACAATGTAAGATGAAGAAGGGAAAGAAAAAAATTCATATATTTTAGAACTGTATTTCCTTATCAATGGCTCATAGACATATTACAAGGCCTGCTGCAGAACTTTTGCCATTTATCAAGTACAGTACTTAAGGTTAAGGTACACAATATAAAAAGCAGCAGTGTTTGAAAATATGTCGATAAGCACACACAACTGGGGTAACATTTATGACAAAAATAATAAAAGTCAAATTGAAGAAGCACTAATACGTACAGTCATCTTCTACGACATGACTTGAAATCATTTTGAAAACAGTGATCTACTGCGGTTTTTTTTTAATTCTAAGTCTACCAGTATTATGAAATAAGTAAAACAAAACTCATTTTAATTTAATTCAGTACCACCAATAGTTATTTTTTAAAAGTTAATCTTAATACTACAGTATAATTATTTTTATACTATGTTAATTTACCAAAAGCTTCAAAACACAATTGTAATGACTTAGATGAGCTGCTAAAGAGTTTAAATAAGCAAATATAGTTTTCAACTTTGAAGCTGGTCATAAATACCACGAATTGAAGTCACAGCCTATGACTAAATATATTAGAGAAGCTCCCCTAATTACAAACTGTCAATTTACAAATTTTCAATTATAAAAGCTAAAAAAAATCTATCTTACCACAAGGCAAAAAATTAGTGTACCTTAAATGTCAGAACAAACTGATATATACTACACTACAAAGCGTAACTAGTGTCAAACAATATTGGTCACTTACATGAAAATTAAGCAACGAATATTGAAATATTGTTGCCATCTTGTGTTCTGGTAGCATACTACCTCATGGCACTTCCAGACACTTAACATGAAACAAAATTCAGAATATGTTCACGACTATAATCCTTTTTGAGTAACAATTGTGAAAGGGAAATTCTAGCAAACAACACATCACTCAAAGGTAATGTAAAATATGTAGAAAGGGGATGTCAATTAACCACCTATACTGACTTTAAATACTCAAATGAACAACAAACCAATTATATCAGAATCTTATGAAATGAAATTCAAGCTTTTTCTTCAGTTCAGAGGAGTCACTGGAAAAAACTGAATTTAAGGAGGAGGCTGAGAAACTGTATTCACCCTCAGTTAAGACCTGTACTCAAGTCATCCCCATTGGTGCAAGGAATTCAGTTCATATATCAGATGACAGCTAATGTTACATGACAACATAAAAAATGCTGTATTTGTACTAAGTATAAATCACTGCCTATTATTTGGAATAAAAAACAATCAGTTTAGAATTTCCCAAGATGAGGATCCTGTTTTCTTTGGAGAAAGACAGCCATCAAATCCCTCACCAACCCCTCATTCAGTTTAACCTGAAGTCCACGTCAACTGAGTGTCTCACTAACACAGTTTGCTCTCAAAAATTTTTAACTTTTCTTATTTCCTCAGTGTTTGCATTCCCTCTCCCACTGGTTTCTGAATTATTAAGGGAGTTTCACAATTATATGTTCATACTCCCTCCTAAATGTTTTTGATATGGCACACAGTTAAAAATAAAACAGACAAATAAGTTGTTCAATACAAAACAATTTTCTAGTGTCAGGTATTTATCATCAAAAGATGAAGATAATCAAAATGTGAAAAGTTATTAAAATAATGCCTATGAAAAGGCTGCACTAAGTGACCAGGCCTAATCTGCTTTTGTCTGTATTTAAAATAAGGGAGGCACAGTATATTTGATATTACAATATAACAAACAAACTCATAATTTTGACTAGAAGGTAAACTAGACATAAAAAAAATGTACAGAGACTTTTTTCTGTAAAAGAGTTTGTAAAAAGGGAAGCTTCTCTAATTGTGTTTACACCAGAGTCTGGAAGAATTATGATCCCCGAGAAATCACACAACACAGCTCATGAAGGCAGAAAAGGTTAAGGTTTTGCTCTTAGATCAGTTTCTTATTCTCTAAGTGACATTCTCTTTACTTCCACACAGGTAAAAGCAAGTGTATCTGACATTTCTTATTTATATATCAAGTTAGTCACAAGTTCTTTAGCATTCCTTATGGCATTTTGAATGTCAAAATTTTACCTTAATTTCTTGAGCAAGAAAAACTTCATAGAGTGTTTACTCTTGACAAAGTCAAACTTATAAATCACTTAATTTAACAGTTCTTAAAATAATACCTTTCAGTGGGCAAGGAATTACAGTATTTTGTATACCTGTATTCTGGAAATACCATCATTAGAAATTAGCTTAATAAGACATGACAGTTACGTTTCTCGACTCCAAGAGCTCACAAAAGAATTTGTTCTTATATGCAAGGTCAAAACTGGAGCAAGGGAGAGTTAAAGAAGTTGTTCAGCTTGATAATAGACCAAAGGGAACCTATGAAAACTTAAAGGCAGAAAGCAATGCACCTGTTAGGGGCTAAGAAAGGGCACTGGACTTTTCATCTCTTCCCTTCGGCCTTTTCTCGACTAGCTGTCCAAATTAACCTCTTAATTATTATTATATATATTTTACTATTAAGAACAAATCCTTTGGCCTAACCCTAAGAGTCTAAAACTGAACCTGATTTCATTAAAATAATTTTTGAAGTAATAATTACACTTAAAAAAACAAGTAAAAAACTGTAAATACTGTACGTAATTCCTTGCCTTTTAAGTTACAAACATTACATGCATTTCAAAGTTAAAATCTGAAAAGTTACATTTCCTTTAAAAACAATACCTACCCATCATAATATTATATAACCAAAATGCACTACCACTGGAAGTTAACAGCCTTTTTCAGCTAAACTCTGATATCCCCTACATCACCTAATTACAGCTTCAGCAATAATAATACAATTTAATGATTCTCCAAATAAAAATCCCTTTCATTTCATCTGTTAGCATTTTTATAATGACTTTTCCACTTTATATAATGATTTTATATTTTATATAATGAATTTTTTTTAACAGTGCCTTCCAAGGCTAACAGTACTATGTTCCATGTATGGGCATTTGAAATTACTGATAACTACTCAACTTGTAAATTTGGATCACATGTCCACACCCTAATGAACAGACCCACTTTCAGACCCACAACTGTGATCAACATAAGAAAACAAAAAACATTAATAATAGTATTTGCTCTTGAATGTCATATATTTCAAATGAAAGAAAATTAATTGTAAAGTTAATAAATTTATAAATAGAAAATAATATATCACTTCTTGATATCTTATGCTTCAAAACATACACTGAAAACAATGAAACCTGAGCAATAAAACTGCACTTTGTTACAATACATCAGTGTTAGATGATTTTCCATCAGGTTTATGTTGGTTTAACTAAGCCCTGAAGTAAATAGGAAACTTAAATAAAAGGAACATAAAAAATCAATGAGAAATTTTACAATGTTTTGTCCTTGACAGGTATTTAAACAATAAAATTTTCAGTACTGTACAACAGAACTGTCTTCAACTATAATTCACCTTTAATGTCAGATTTGACTAGTATATATAGAACTAATTTTTGCCTATACTTTTACTACCGAAGTGTACAGCAACATTGTTCTCCCATAACAAAGAAATTAAGGAAGCTGAAGAACTTCAAAACATACACAAAAGCTTAACTACACAGAGTGGAGGTCACGTTTCCTGACACATTTCACACAATGGAAACTAGCAAAACAACTACAATAGTATTTCATGGGAAAACCCAGTGAGCATCAGCATCGGCATCAGCATCATCATCATCATCATTGGTGAACAAATCCACAATGGTGTAAATGTAAATATATATATTAAAAATATACATACAAATGAGAGCTTTCAAGAACCTGCTCAATTCTCCTCTATCTGACTCAAATGCTAAAGTAGTCATGGAAGTAAAGGTGTGATACAGTAACTATTTAAAATGTGTTGCGGCATAAGAAAACCGGTCATAATTTGAAGATAGCCAGTTTCGTAGTTCAGGTAATGCCATCATTCTCCATAGATAGACCAGCTAACCTCCTCAAGCATTTAAGTGGCAGTTCATTCAATGGGTCACTCTGATGATTGTCCAGAGCAGTTTGGATGCCTGCAACTTCGGTTGCTGAGTGCAACTGTGTTGCCCGAACGGAAGAAGAAGAGGCAGCCGCAGCACCAGATGTGTCTAAGTGACAGTTAGTTGAATTAAAAATAGTCTTTAAACATTTGACAACTGTCTACATATCAGGTCATTCATAAATTTATCCCCTTGCAAGAAATATTTGTTTCCCTCCATACAATGATCGCTGTTTATATAGCAGCTTCCATGACCAATCTCCTAATGCCCGCATCTTTCTTGTTAAAAATGACTTTTGAGTCATTCTAGTTTCCTAGATGGGCATGTTTCCAACTACGGCTGACAAGGGCATTATTTTCAGCAAGTAAACTATAGGCTCTCCTACGCTCTCTGATTCGACTGGGAAATCCCCTACCACTTCATAGTTGACAAGGGCATTATTTCCAGCACGTACACTATAGGCTCTTCTGTGCTCACTGATTCTAATGGGCAATCCCCTACCACTTTGTAAGCTGAAGTACTATATAGAAAGTGGTAGGGGATTACTCATTAGAAATCAGTGAGCACAGAAGAGCCTATAGCTTACATGCCGTAAATATTGCCCTTGTCAACCATAGTTGGAAACATGCCCATCACATAAACTGGAATGGCTCAAAAGCCATTTCTAACAACAATGATACAGGCATTTTGAGACTGGTCAAGAGAGCTGTTATAAATAGCAGTCTTTGTATGGAGGGTAACAAATCTTTCACACAAGAGGATAAATTTACAAATGACCTGCTAAGCAGACAGTACATCAAATGTTTTGAGACTAGTATTTTCAATTCAACTGACAGTCATTTTGCCACATCTCATGCTGCTGCTGCCTCTCCTTCTTTCGTTCAGTTAACATGGTTGTAATCAGCAACCCATGTTGCAGGCGACCAAGCTGCTCTGGATGATCATCGGAGTGACCCATTGAATGAAATATCACTTAGATGCTTGAGGTGGTTAGCTGGTTTGTCTGTGGAGAATGATGGTATTACCTGAACTACTAAATTGGCTAACTTCAAATTTTGACCGGTTTTCATCTGTCATCAACACATTTTAAATTATTACTGTACTTATTTTTTAAAAACTTTTTACTTCCATGACTACTTTAGTGTTTTAGTCAGACAGAAGGAGAATCAAGCGGTTCTCAAAAGCTCTCATTTGTACTGTATATATATTTCCAAAATATATTTACACCATTGTGGATTTCTTCACCATTTTAGTTACACATGCTATTATGAATATAACGTTGAGCCTAGGTATAGCAAAATCCATTGTGCTTTGCAGCTAAACCCCGCCCACTGATCATGTCACAATCATTCCTTAAAACTGATTGGTTGGCAATGGTTTCGAAAAGCTGGTTAATCTGTGGTTATTTACATCTTCATTTATCTTGCAATGGTTGTTTTACAGACCTAAAAAACATTCTGCTTATTATCAAAAGGAAATGTTATATTATCCCCAGAAATAAAATCATATTACACATCTTCCTAAAAATGGTAAAAAACATGGGAAAATATAAATGAAGTCAGGAGTGTTCCACAATGCTGCAATGTTGTTTTCATAAATGAGGTTCACCTGAATACGGAGGTGACACAGGGAATGTCTACGTTCGAATCAGTGGGCTTGAATTACAGTACAATGAAAATTACCATCTGATTTTGTCAAGTGCATTCACCATTCTACATTTAAACACAAAGACTTTCTCAGAGCTATGCAGACATATTTCACATCGATTTTAGGAAACTCTACATTTTAACAGTCATAAAATTAATTTCATTGCAATCGTTTACACATTCATTGGGGTGACAAGCAGTGACTGCACTCTACAAAACCAGAATAGGTTTACGTTTCGCTTAAAATTACAATATGATAGGCTATAAGACTGGATATAATTTGCTGAGGTTTTCTCAAGGACATTTTCTCATTTCGAAATAACAGTATCATAAAAAATGACACACAGTAGACCTATAAAGTACTACTGCATGTCTTTTTGTCGGTTTATGCAGCTTATGACGTTTGGCTCATAGGTCTATCTTATATTCTGACGTTTTATTGTGGTTCTTGTTGTGGTTATTCTTATTTTTGTTGCTGCTGTTATAGTGCTTGTGGTGTCTTCGAAAATTTTTTATATGGTAACCTAACATTGCAGAATACACATAGACCTATTCATAAAATACTGGTGGGAAGAATTATCTGCCTACTATTGTTAATTGAAATTTAGTTATTTGTTTTAATTGAAAGTAATCGAGATCTTTATAAATATAGTTTATGCTCAAATCTCCTAACAACAGAGAGAGAGAGAGAGAGAGAGAGAGAAAAATTTACTGACTCTTATGTAATCTTTTGTCCAACAGGGTAATATAAAAGAATGCCCCCAAAAATAAAGTGATTCATCAGCTACTCACAGACTGGTTTGGATCATCTCAAACATAACTCCTTCAGATATCATTTATTTTTTCTTATTTCATTAAGTTTCTTATGACGCCTTCCTACCATCACCATCATTTTCATAAAAATGCTACACCAGCCTTGTATTTACTCATCACAGTAATATAATCTGTTATCCCTTTGTAAATATATTTTCAAATATAATTCACTGAGAGCAGTTTGATAGTTGTGTGTAAGGCTGAGACAGTCCTATGATTGATCTGTGTGTGTCATCGGCTACATGACCACAGGTTTTAATTTTTATTCTCTATGGTATAAGTGGCGTTTCACTTACTATGGCCATCCAAGCATGTATGCACGCATGTGTATATGCAAGTGCTTATATGTGTACATTCCACTGTATGCATACACATTATATATCGTGGAGTTGAAACTACTATATTAATTAAAAGCTACCTATTTCCAACAGATACCGGTAGAGAACTATTTACAATGAGAAATTGACGTGTAATGCCCATGCCCTGTCATTGCCTCAGAATATAAGAAATTGACGTTTAGGCCTATGGCCTGTCATTGTCTCAAAATATAAGAATTTGATATGTAGGCCTATGCCCTATCATTATCTCAAAATATAAGAATTTGATGTGTAGGCCTATGCTCTGTCATTGTCTCAAAATATAAGAATTTGATGTGTAGGCCTATGCCCTGTCATTATCTCAAAATATAAGAATTTGATGTGTAGGCCTATGCTCTGTCATTGCCTCAAAATATAAGAATTTGATGTGTAGGCCTAATCTCTCAATAATATTAACATTTGACATGCAGGATTATGATGGATTAATACCATATCAGAACTTAGCCTGGAGAGCCTAAGAATGGAGGCATTGCAGCTGCCATGGCAATGGCGGGCATCTCGGAGAGTTCGGCATTTGTTGGAACTGTGTAGGCCTATGACCTGTCATTGTCTCAAAATATAAGAATTTAATGTGTAGGCCTATGCCCTGTCATTGTCTCAAAATATAAGAATTTAATGTGTAGGCCTATGCCCTGTCATTG
Organism: Macrobrachium rosenbergii; assembly: GCF_040412425.1. NCBI lineage: Eukaryota > Metazoa > Arthropoda > Malacostraca > Decapoda > Palaemonidae > Macrobrachium > Macrobrachium rosenbergii. The sequence goes on along the minus strand of NC_089763.1, from coordinate 45,086,129 downwards.
TCTCAAAATATAAGAAATTGACGTGTAGTATGCCCTGTCATTTCCTCAAAATATAAGAATGTAGGCCTAATCTCTCAATAATATTAACATGTGACATGCAGGATTATGATGGATTAATACCATAATATCAGAACTGGCTGCATAAGTCTATGCTTCATTTCAATTAATGTGGTCTATGTGGAATTGCTAATGTTTGCCAACACCAATTTAAAAGAAAAAAGCAAGATGCTTGTGTATTTAGGCTGTGCATGATCAAAATAAAAAAAAAAGATGAACAAACAAAATGATCCAAGATCTTCATGAAGATATATAACTTAATCTATCTTTTATCAGTGATATCAACTGCATATGCCACAACTCCGGGAACTCAAATCTGTGATGTCATCATTCATGCACGGAGCTCAACAATACCGAACAGAGTCAAGTCTGTACTGATAATCATTTGGACTGGTAACTTGTGTGACATCATTCCCCTTTCAAGAACTGGCCAATAACTGGCGTACAGTGGGTGGGGCTTAGCTGCAAATGCCATGGATTTTGCTATAGTCATTGTAGGACTGCAGATAGAGCTCTCCTGTCCAGAGTCCTTTATATTTTATCACTGTGCCAACAAGCATTACTCTGGCTGTGAACAATTATAAGAGAATTCTTTGTAATTCGTTGGTCTGTCTTATGGAGCCCTTGGGGACCGTGAGAGTGTAACTCCTTTGAGGACTCACAGCAGCTACCAAAAATAGGTTTTTTACGTCAAAACCTGTTTTTTACGGATTATTGTTATTGTTTAACCCCATGAGTTAACTTTCTTAATTCTCATAGGGCTGGCTTGAAGGGATAATGGGATTGTTCTTTACAAATATATTACTCTTATTTAATAAAACTGCATCTCCTTCAAAATACTATATGATAAACTGAATGGTGAGGATTCTGATAAAATTTCTTTTAGGCATTTGCTTCCCAAACTAGGTATTTACTGTCGCTTTAAAACTGGACAATAATATAAAATATGTTTTGCTGTAAGTGTTGTTCTGCATTCTGCACTGGACATATACCATTAATACCAATATTTAGTCTTCAGCAGTGTTTTTCAGTGATATTTTCTCTATAAATCATGCTAAATGTAATCTTATGAAGAGCTTAAAAATATTATCTTATGTGGAGATCTGTGCACCTTTTAGTTACTTTGCACATTTCTCAAAGTATCCATGACACCAATACATTTTAGTGGAAATCAGTAAAACATTTCTCAAGTTACTGTGCAGTGCTCATTCACCAACAAAAGAGATCATTTTCATGAATATCAGACCTGATCCAAAGGACTGAGTCTTGGATGTTTAAAGCAAATTAAATCATTAAATCTTCACAGGTCAAACGTGCATGCTCAATTTGAAGACTTTTTAGTACAATGTGATAGTGATGAATGCAGTAACTCAGAAGGTAGAAGCAAATAAGGTAATATTGTAAGAAGTGAAATAAAAAAAAAACTGCTTAATCGTGGACCCACCTACGGAACAAAATGACACTCTTTACAAACTCCTACTAACATACAGGCATATAAATAAGCAGAAATAACCAAGAGTAATCATTAAACCCAGTTACCAAAATCTACAGTAATGATGCATTTGGTTTTGGTTTCATGTTCCTGCACAACTAAGAATATCAAAAGCCAAGGGTTACTCTCTTCAAAAGCTTCTAACTCCAAAATCTATCATGTGTTGCTAGTCATGAGGACCACATTTTTTAAAGAACCTTATGAAAATCCACACACAACTTTTTGCATAATCCTGCTAACAAATACACAAGCTAACAAACTGAACCAGACACACAAACCCCTGTGCAGAGAAAATAAACGAATGGAATACACCGAGAAAATAAACAAATGGAATACGCCAACTCAAAAGTCAGACACAGCTAATTAAAAGTAGGATTTTATGCTCCAGTAATGCCCAAAACAAACAGGAAAGTTCTTGATGATCTAAATCTTAACTGATGACAAAGACATATGCACACCACCACCTCAAATATCTTTGACTAGAACAATATCCCACCAATAATAAAAACTGAACTAAGACCTAAAGCATATGGTTGGTATCTAATGTCATCATCTCTAAATATACTAAAGGAAGCCTTAAGAACACTTAACTTTAAAGTAGCTTTAGCCTTATATCTTCAAGTGTGATACAAAAATAAGGTTGTATTTTAAGATAAAGTACTGACAAATAACCCATTACAGAATATATCCATTACAGTAAGAATAAGCCGGAACATCGTCGAAAATCGTCAAAATCATAAGAAAATCTTTTAAGCATTGAAAACGATGTAAACTGCATTATTATTGAGTTTTACATCAAAAACCTTCAAATTATGATTATTCTGCCATTTTGGGGCCATATTTCTTCTATCGGAAACGCCGTCGTAAGAACACGTAAGCCAGGAAATAATTTCTGATGAATATATTTGAAAAGCGCCGTAACCTCGAACGCAGAAGCCGGAACCAAAAGAAACGGGGACTGCCTGTACAGTGTTGAATCTATCAAAAGTAGACTTAATCAATATGGCCTCAGATGAAACAAAAGAATATCAAACTTGCCCTTACATAGGTAGTTTCATTTTTCTTTTAACCTTGGAAAGCTCATTGACTACATCTTCATATTTTACCAACAAACTAACATAAAACACTGGGTGTAAGTTTTTAATTACTGTACTGTATAACTTAATACATTAAACCACACTCTTCCATCAACTATTTCATGGTTCTTCATCCCAAATTTAAAAAATTCTTTTCATGAACCGTACAGTATTACAAAAAACCAGAACCTTCACAAAATAATCAAGAATGTGTAAAAACTTGTGCAAAAAGAAGCATGAAATAATAATTTTTCCCACCAACTTTATAACTTGGATTTCAATTAATTTTAAACATTGCATTTTGTTATTTTTATTTGATGAACTAAGATTAAATAAACAAATAAAACAATTCTTTAAAGCTGTTTTTGTACTTCAAAGTGCCAAGTGATTACATTTTCTAATACGTACTATCAATTTCCTCAATGTGACTCATAATATTCTAGCATCTTAAGTAATATTCATTTCTCTAAAAACACCTATGGTAACTATAAACATACCTATCACAAAAATATTTGGTGTTACAGCAATGTCTAAAACTACATTACAGTATTACATTTGGTTATCTAAGGGTATGGCATTAAGCTCGCAGGAAGTCCTACTTGGCAATATATATGACACAACAATTACTGTACAGACAGTACATCACTAAAACAAACTATGTATACTTTTTACTTGCATGAAAAGTATATAATGTTTATGTATATTTATTCATAAAAATTATTCATTTCTTCATATAGGCACTACATCCATACATTCTAAAATACAATATACATGGCTATCTTTGACAAAACTACTCATATATTCTAAACTGTGTACATTAAACAATTAAATTTTTACCTGATACTACAGTGTTTATAAATGCTTTGGCATCTATCTTAAAGCTTAAAAGACTCCTTAAAAACCAAAGGCATTATCTCAAACATTAGTTTTCATTATTAGACAAAGTATTTAAGATGGAAGAAGAGTATGAAGATAAGAACTTTCAGTATCAAAGGATAGTGAGGTACATCATCTAAACAAATAATATTAACTGACACAAACATAAGGGTACAAAGGCAGGAAGAAATTCTGCAAATCATATTCCTCAATGACGAGTACAGTATCAAACAGCAAAAGACATTAAATTAAGTTAATTCACACACACAAAACTTTCAGGAGACAGTTCCACTTACATTATATCTACTACTACTCACATTCAGTATCATATCTTTGTCAGCACTGAAACTTGTCCACTGGACACATTTACGTATGCCATATTCATACACATCCAGAAAAACAACAATACAGAAATAATACAAACATTAATTTTGGGTTTTCTAGTAAACACAATAGCTGCATGCTCTGATGAACAACTGCAGCAAACATCTAAAAATAACGTGTCACATTCTTACTTACACAGTATTATGCTCAAATTCATCATTCGTGTAGACATTCATGCCATTATACAAGTATAGATGATAATGGCATGAAATGCCTACATGAGTAATGAATTTGAGCTTAATACAAGAATACAGATGATAAGCGGTATGCAATATGAATTTATTTTCTAAAGGAATATGGCTTTACACTGTGAAGAATGTTTATAATGCATCCTAACTTACAGGTAACAAAATATTAAATTGTAAAATTGATTTTCTAAACAATACAGTGGTCTGTTAGCCTGTTAATGTGCTTAGATCTTGAACTATATTGACTTCCAAATGTGAAAATAATACAGTAATAATGATTCAATAGTATTAACCTACCCTTCAAACATGCATACCCAAGTACTGCATCTCCAATGTTAAACTGAGTTAGGTACAGTAACTATGGCAAGAGAGACCTGATGATAACGAATTATTATTGGTTCTACTTAAGGATATTGCTTTTGCAGAACTTTTAATTTAGAGAACAATTTATGGATTTCTTCTGTTAACCACAGGATAAGTTTAATGATACATTTAATCCTGCTTCCTAGTTCCTTTTGTACTGGCCGTAGTTTTTTTTAACAAATACTTTTCTCAGCAAGATAGGAGCTGCTTTCTGACACTGATCCCCTCTCACTTCCCATCTGCCTAGAATTCAGATAATTCTCAAGAAAATGAACTAAAAATTTAAAACTTTTTTCTTTAAGCTATACTTATACTATCATAGCAGATGTTACAGTGTCTGTGTGGTTTCAAGGGAAAACCTAGAAGGCCATTGTTTCTGTGGAGTGCCATAACCCTGATGTAGGGAAATTCACAGAAAAACAAAAGTTTCAACTCCCAAATGGGTGTTACAATAAATACCACACTACTTTTCCAGCTTTTTTAAGGTCACGTTTCTATATTTCAGTATTACCACCCTCCCCTTCTTTTCTCTGATCTATGCAGCTCTTGTGAACTACATTAAATTCTACTGGTTAACTGGTCAAATTCTAGCTGTAAGCAATATCATCAAGATACAAATACACCATGTTTCACTCTTTATACATTAGCTACAGAGTGCTTGAATGTATGTCTGAATTACGTGCTTCTCCTTTCATCTCCAGATTATCCCATTTTTAAAATACAGTACTTTAAATGAAACCTCAGTTTTATCCCCTATTTTAATTACAATACCTTTATCATTAAAAGCATTTCTTTAAACTATTTTGGAATTTATTTCAAGGCATTATAAAACAGAGAAGCCTTTTTCACAGAATTAAATGAAAACCTAACCAGAGGAAGGTGAAAAAATTCCTGTAAATCACCTTAAAAATAAACTAACGAATGTTATGTATTTGCAATACATTTTGTAACCGCATCAAAATCTACTTTTGTGAAACAGATACTTTCCATGAGCTTTCTTATATAAATGGAGCAAATGTCATACTTTTGACAGTAAATGAGTAGAAGGGATTAATTTCTTGTTTGGCAATAAAGAAGGCATGTTACCTGAAACACACAGTTTCCATATTACAGGCAGTCCCCAGTTTACGACTGGGGTTCCGTTCCTACGCCGCGTCGTAAGCCGAAAAATTGTCAAAAACCGCTAAAAATCCTAAGAAAACCTCACTTTTAATGCTTTGCTTGTATTGAAAACGATGTAAACTGCATTTTTATTGTGTGTTTCATCAAAAACCTCCAAATTTTTATTATTCCGCCATTTCGTAGCCATATTTCTTCCGTCAGATCAGCGTTGTAACCCCAGAACATGCATCGTAAACCGGGAAATCATTTCTGACGAATATATTTGAAAAGCATCGTAACCTTGGAATGTCATAAGCCAGACCCGTCGTAACCCGGGGAATGCCTGTACTATGCCCATTATCTCAAACGAGGCATCTATGGTTATCTTGTACATTGTTCAAGCATCTAATGTTCTTAACAAGGAGTCTTGGGTCACAAAACATTTCCATGCTCATAAACCATTTACTGTTTTGCACCATAATGGAAAGTTTACAGCTATAATTGAAAAATAACACTCAGGTAACTTCCAAATATGTGCAAAATGTAGTCACATAACAAATTAAAAGAAACTGTCAACAATTCTACTCTGAGCAACAAAATTAGACAAGTTCAGATTAATAACTGATTTTTGTGTGAAGACTAATTTTAATTTTTCTAACAAGGTTCATTTTAAAGATATTTTCTTGAAATTTAATACAGGGATCTTCTGAAACTGTGGTACAGTACTGCGCTTTGTTCAGGATTTGATATTATAAACTCCCTTCATTTTCTTGTTTACTATTCTCAAAATGTAAAGCATTACAAGAATCTGCAAACATAGATTGTGAAAAGTATTATCAGTCACGTAGTGCTTACAACTTCCTCTGTTACTAACCCAGCCAATGTATCATGACATTTGTCTAGTCTCATGAAGTGATTACTCTCAAGTTAGTTACAAGTAGTTTTTTCAAGTCTTCTCTTGGCAAGTACTGTATGTTTATCAGCCCATGTCTGTTATTTTTCCATTTAATGGGCAACAGTGCTACTGGAAAAAGATGCATTTAGCTGTGTACCAAATAATTACTGTATTGTCATTTATATTAATGCATAAAGGTAAAATCAGATTTATTTAATGACTTGTGCATGCTGTATGATTCATAGCATAATATATCCATATCACCACAAAAGCAGTATTGTGAGCAAAAAACACAGCATTTCACAATGTGTTTGTCTTGAAGTGCTGTTCAATACTTGGTCCCTGAAAAGTGCCGTGTTATATTCAGGGGCTTCAAAGTTTGGTAAAATTACATATAAAAAGAGCACTGTATACTTCTTTTAAAAGGCATTAGGGGAGAAAATGGACTTTGATAATAACACAACAAAAATTGGAAAATATACCAAGGTAATCAGGTTTCTTGGTGACAAGATTCTGAATCCTTTGTATTAACAAAATGTTTAAATACTGTATACAATACAGAGGGATTAAACCTACAGTGCATTCCCTTTCACTAGCAACATATTCAATTTATTTAGATATCTTAATACCACAAACCTATCATCATTCAATAATAATTGCGCACCGTACGTTATTTTGTGATTAGTATTCCCTCCTGTACAATACATGTACTATGTAATGTACTTTATAGCACTAGCACAAAGTAAAGCATCTTACACTGTATGGCAGTCTTATTGCTAATGTGAACTTAATCAAACATTATTTCGTTACTTTTGGTTTTAGAAAACTAAATTACATGATGGCTAACAAAATGTGTGTGAATTAGCTACTTGTTTGTGCTTTGAGAGAAAATAAATCAAGCTGAGGATTCCTTCTCTGAATCAACTTCTTGGCGATGCTGTCTCCAGGCGTGCCGTCGGACACTCTCCCACTGAGTTGCACTATATGGGCACGAGTTGCAGTTATAAAGACGAACCCCTGCTGTTCCTCCACCATGTGTGCGCAAATGTCTCAGGAAAACACTTTCACAAGTGCCTATGTAGTTGCAGTGATGACACTTTAGTGGATATGACAGATTCAAAGGGGTGGCTAGAGGACTAGTGCTGGGACTAGTAACAGGGCTACCAGGAGGTATGGGACTTGTAGGCAATGGGGACATGACTGGGGTCTGAGTATGTGTAGGTGAAGGTGTAAGAAGGCTACTACTGCAACCAACACTATCAGGTCCTAGAGCAGAGGGAGAAGAGATGGTGGAGGAAATGGAAACTGAGGGGGCGGAAGAGGCGATGGAGAGGAGGCCCAATTCACGTCTGCTCTTCACCCTGATGCGGCCCTACAAAGAAAAATACGCAACTTAACAAGGAAAAATCCGCCTGGCCGCATAAAGAGCATTCAAGTCAAACCTAACACCTCCTCATTAAACATCTCTCTCCAAAGTATTATTTTTAGTGCAAAATCAAATTTCCCTCTTATTCCTCCCACATCTCTTCTCCTTTCACAATCTGTTCTTAAATAATATTAGTCATATTCCTTAAATACTGATTGACACTAAAAGGAACATTAAATTATTTTGAACAGTTACTCAAACTTTATTTCAAGTGAATATGAAACATAAGAAAAATGAAACAACTGAAAGTTCAGTTTAAAAAAGTGTAATTATGATTTTAACAGCTAAATACTGCTCATAAAAATTTACATACAATCATAAAAATACTGTATTACTACAGTACGGCAAGTGGATAAATTAATATAATGAGGTGGGCAGTAAACAGGTTACTGTGCTATCAACTACATCTAATTCTTTATAAAAACAGGGAAGACCTGAAAATTACCACTTTTTACTATACAGAATTCTAGTCAACAATATGAAATCGTTATAAAAAAGCAACCATCCATTAACATATGAAAAGCAAAAATTAAAAGTTAATAAACAGAAGCATATGAAGGAAGAATGGACAAAGAGTTCTTGCTGCAAATGTTCCAGCAAAGTTTGAGATGAAATAACTATTGAAAATGACAGAGAAAAAATGCATAAAATTATGGTTTTCTTAATAAACATCCTGAATTCATAATGAGATATCAGTAGTAACACTCAACCGCATACTGCAAAAAAGAGCTATTTACAATTAAGGTTTAACAAATAAAAATTGTTTGCAATGTAATAATTTCCATTAGATATACAATATTTCCACCAGAAAACACTGCAATCAATAAACTCAAAGTAAAAATAAAACTGCAAAATAAACAGAAATATAAGCTGTACTCATTCAAAGCTTCAATGCCAGTACAGTACTTTAGATATAAGATCTGTCTGGCAAACTGAAAGCTTATAATTTTAAAAATATTCACAAATAGTTCTTGAAATGGCAGCATTACAAGTACTGCATAAATCCAGGCATTACTACTACTATTATTATTATTATTATTACAGGTATTTATTTATTTGATACTGTGCTAAGATACATGTACTTCTTTTAACAAGGGATGACTTTCAAGAAATGACAAGAAAATAAACGCTGTCACATCAAAGACACCAAACACACTGCACCAGTGTCTGTCTCTCTCTCTCTCTCTCTCTCTCTCTCTCTCTTTCAACTCCAAGGATGGTGGGTCCTTCCTTTCCTAAACCTCTTTCACTCTATCTCTCCAGTAATTTCTACAACTTCCTCTCCCTCCTTTCCTCCCAACACTTCCAAATTCTACATACAGACCAACCTATCATCCATGCTTTCCATATGACCAAACCACCTCACTCATCCATCCTTTTATTTATACAGTACTAGCCTTAATGTCTATGTACCTACATATTACTCACCTTTTCACCTCTTCTTATGCCAAACAACATACTTAACAAAAAAAAGTAACTCTATAGCTTCAACATTTTCTTTGTTGATACGCAGAACAAACCTGGGTCTTAACATTAGGATAAATCTTCTGGCGCCAGCTGGAAACCAGTAAAAATAAAAACAAGAATTGTTTATGCAAGGAATTGGTGGCATCTGGCATCTTGTCACGGAGATGAGATGGGAAGCGGCCAGCAACCTGACCTCAACCCCGTGATGTGTCAGTTTTCTTCTTACTGCCATTGAGAAAGGTCGTTCCTTTCTCTCCTTCCTTTCCATAGCCAGTTGTTCTTGCCCTTGCCAGTGTTTTTTGGTTATTTTTGTGATAAGTGTGTGTTCAGTGTGCCTGTGTTTTGGTTTTTATCATGTAATACCAAAACCCAGCTAAAAGTTCCCGTAAGCCTCAGAGAAAATGTCCTAGTAGGCTCCTATCCTTGCTCACATTACTGTATATGGCTTCCTTTGAGACTGACCCCCATTCAACTTGTAGTAGGTGCAGATCGAATGATTGTAATGTGACTAACCCTTGCCCTGAGTGTTGTTCTTGGCCCCCTGTGCAGTGGAAGAGATTTCCCATAAAGAAGCAGCACAAACGGAAGATGGAGGCACCATCTTGGGAAGGATTTTCACCTCCTTCGATGGATGTTTCTGAGGTTCCTCGTTGTTCTGCTTCTCCCCTTCTTCTCCTTCCTTGTCAGGTTTGTCTCCTTCCTTTTCTTCCATTGATTCGCCTCTGGAAGTTTTGGGAGAAGGTTCTCTGAATATACCTCATGCTGCCCCATCTCTCGGGGGGATGTTTCCCTTCCCAGGAGGGTTGGGCCAGTGCCATCTTTTTCCTCTGTTTCAGACTCAGATGCGCAGAGGATGTCGGTTGTTTGGGCTTCGTTAGACCTATCAGGGTTACCAACCTTAGATGGTCTGCTGCCCAATTTCATGTCTTCACGCATTCCAGTGTCAGCTGCCATGGCAGTTCCTAACCCTCCAGGCCTTCACTCTACTGGGTCTCGTGTTACACCTTCTAGTGAGATGTCATTGGTTATCTCTACGCATCATCCTGGGTTACCTCCCGTTCACCCTGCGATTGCTCCCACAGATCAGGTTCAGAGTTCGTCTGCTTCAGTGATGTCACAGCCTAGTTCTACTATGACGTCATCTTCTATTGCCCTCTCTGCTTCTCTTGTTCAAATTGTACTTGACACTGTCAACTCTGCTCTTCGAGTGAAATATGGGTATTTTCTTAAGAGGAGATGGTGTAGATCTCCTTCTTTGCCTTTGTTATCTTCTTCCTCATCCTCTTCTTCATCGTCTCCCCCTCCTGTCCGTTCCCGCATCAGATGTCGGAGGATTAAGGACTTTGTTGTAACTCCTCTCCCAAAAAAACAGATGACCATCTCTTCTTCGCCTTCGGACCACAGCCATGTTTCTCCTTCACATGTACGTGTTCCTGTGGGAAATGTGTCTCGTCCGTCATCCTTTCGCCATCAAGAGCCTCGTGCTGAGAAAGACTCTACTGTTGTTACTTCTCCAACGGGTCCTGTTCAAGCTAGGAGGAAGGACAACAAGGCTCCAATCAAGAAATCCCGAATAACAGAACTTCCTAGAAGTCCTGTCAGGCCTACACCTCTTAGATGTCTTCGCTCCAAATCACGGTTGCCTAGAATAAATCGTGATTCCTCTCCTGATTCCCTCAGATATGGATGTGTGGATAGACATGGCCGTCACGGCTATCATGATTCCTCTCCTGATTCCCTCGGATGCGGAAGTGTGAATACACACGGCCGTGTAGATGGTGACGGACGTACATCTAGTCACCACCATAGAGATGGATGCAACAGTGGTTCTTCATCTGACTCACTGCTTCGCCATTCTCAACGACGTTTCTTATCACGATCTTCAAGAAAGGACCACCGCCATCATTTGTCTTTCCGCATCTATGGCCGCCGTTCACCTTCCCACGTCCATGGCCATCATTCGCCTTCCCATATCCGCAGCTGTTATTCATCATCCCACGTCCGCAGATGTAGGCTACAGGATGATGCACGTCTGTCGTACAAAAAAGGGTCTTCTGCATCTCGAACCTGTGATCGAGACCTCTCTCTTCCCTCTACTTTGAAATTTCAAGCTCCCGAGAAGGTATTAGGATCTGACAGATCTTATGCTCCAGTTCTAAACCCTGCAAATCCTTCGGAGGAGGCAGATGGGGATCCTCGTGTCCAGGAGGAAGACAGGGATCCTTGTGTCCAGGAGGCAGAAGATTTGGAGAATCAGGAGTTCTTTCCTCTTATGAAGAGGTTACTGATCTAATTTGTGAGTTCAATAATCTTTCTAAAAAGGCTGTGACTCCTCCTACGATCATTCCGACAGAAATAGAAGTCTTGCTGAGGCCGAAGAAGGACTCAAAGACATCTTTTGAGTTACCTTGTTCTAGTCATGCTAATTCAGTCCTGAATCATGTATATTCCTTGACTTCAGGAATGGAATAACTCCCTCTGTTCCGGCAGATCATTTAAGTTTCTCCCTCCTCTACCTCACCACAGTAAGTATTATGCAACTCCTCTCATGCCTCTTCTGAATAGACAGGTCAACTCCGATGTCGTCCGTCTCAAGCCAGGTTTGACCCTGGATCAGGTCAGAGCAGAAGGTTCTCTTTCCTTTCAAGAAGCTGCTTCTTTGGAGTCGACTGCCTCTTCTGCCTTCCAAACTGTTTCCTGGCTGGATTTGTGGTCTTCAGCTGTTGCCAAGATTTCTTCTTTCCCTTCGTCAAGGAATAAAGTTAATAGTTCAGCTTACATCAGATTGTTGCAATCTGGTGCTAAGGCTATTTCCTACCTTACCCAACTGACTGCTAATTTTGGGCTAATGTCCAGCTGATAAGGAGAGACACAGCCCTCTCCGAAGTGGCTCGGTCTGTCAATGTGGATTCTTTATTATCCTTGAGGAATGGTGATATTCTGAACTCCCAGTTGCTTTTCCCCATGGAACAATTGGATGTAGCTATCGACAGGCGTAAAACCAACAACAATGATCGTCTTGTCCAACAAGCAGTGAGTAAAGCATCAGCTCCTTCTCATCTGAATGTTCCAAGGCAGGATCCGCAGCCTATAAAAAGCCTATAAGACCTTCTTCTATGATCAAGACTTCCCAACCTACTTCGTCACCGAAGAAGTCTTTCCTACAACGTCCCATTCAGTCTTGCTCTACCAGGCCAGGATGGGGAAATAGGGGCAGAGGTAGGGAGGTAGACGATAGAGTGGGCGGCCCTCCCCACTCTGCCACCAATGGGGGGATGCCTGGCGAGGTCTCTGAAACACCTAGCTCTCCAAGAAGAAGTGAGGAAGATGATGGAGAAGGGAGCTGTAGAGCAAGTACTGCAAAGCGTCCTTCCCCAGGGTTCTACAGCCGAGTCTTCCTAGTCCCCAAGGCAACTGGCAGTTGGAGGCCAGTGATAGACTTATCAACACTGAACCTCTTTATCAGAAAGGCAAAGTTCAAGATGGCGACTCCCCAAACATTCTCAGCAGCCGTCAGAGACAACGACTACATGCTGACCACAAGAGTTTTCACCCTAGTGTCGACATGGGCTCATGCTCAGGGAATTCGCCTCCAAAGATATCTCAACGACTGGCTGGTCTTGGCGAGTTCTCAGGAAAAGATAATTCAAGACAGAGATTATCTTCTCCAATTTTGTTGCAGCTTAGGCATCATGATAAATCTGGAAAAGTCCAATCTTCAACCCAGTCAAAGAATCCTTTACCTGGGAATGATCACAGACACTGCCTCGTCAAGTCTCCCCATCGGATCAGAGGATAGGGAAGTTCAGGGCAGTGGCTCACTCCTTCCTATCCAAACGGAACCAACCGGCTTGACAATAGTAAGTGATCCTAGGACTTCTGACATCGCTATAGAAGCTGGTTCCTCACAGGTATCTTCATCTTCATTCTCTGCAATGGGGGCTGAAGGAATTTTGGTCTCCAGCAAGGGAATCTCCTCAGCTACAGGTCCCTCTGTGGACACAGGTAAGTAGCAACCTTCTGTGGTGGTTGAACGACGAAAACCTGACAGTGGGAGTGCCTCTTCATTCACCCCCTCTGAAGCTCCTCCTGTTCTAAGACGCTTCTTCCGAAGGTTGGGGAGCACATCTAGATGATCTCCTGACTTCGGATGTGGGGTCCTCAGGGCAGGAAACTTCACAAAAACGTGCTAGAGTTGAAAGCAGCCTTCCTAGCACTTACGAGTTTCAAGAAAGGGTGATGGGGCACTCCGTTATTCTGATGTCGGACAGCACTACGGTGGTAGTTCATGAGAAGAAAAGGGGGGCTAGTGTCACGCCAACTTCCAGTTACACCAGTGGGCTATCTACAACTCAGTGGACCTCATGGCCAGTTACATTCCAGGCAAGAGGAATGTAGCGACTGACAAGCTAAGTCGTCGGGGACAGGTTCTAGGGACAGAGTGGTCTCTGCATCAGGAGATGGCATACAGGCTTTATCATCTGTGGGGGAGACCAATAATACACCTCTTCGCAACAAGGTTCAACAGGAAGCTAGAGGTCTATTGTTCAGTAGTTCCAGATCTCTTCGCCGAGGCAGAAGATGCCCTTCAACATCCTTGGGACAACCTGGATGTCTACGCCTTTTCCCCACTTTTGCCTGATCCATCATGTCCTGAACGGAGTGATGATTTCCCAGAATCTCAGGATGACCCTTGTAACTCCTTTACGGCCTCAAGCAGAACGGTTTCCGGATCTTCTAACTCTGCTCTCAGTGGTTCCATGAGAAATACCCCCTTGGTACAATCTTCTCTTTCAACCTCATGTAGGATGATACCATCAATCGGTAACATCCCTATCTCTTCACGGTTGGAGACTATCCAGTATCTCCTGCGAGTGCCAGGCTTTTCTCGCAGAGCAGCAACACAGATGTCTGGTTACCTCAGAAGGTCTTCTTCAGCCAGGTATCAGGGGAAATGGGCCATCTACTGTGATTGGTGTTGTCTATGGGGCTTCTCTCCACTCGGAACCTCTATTCAATGGATAGCTGATTTTCTGATGTTCCTCAGAACAGAAAAACACCTTTCTGTTTCTGCTACTAAGGGCTACAGGGCTGCCTTGGGAATGGTTCTTCGTTTGAAAGGTATGGTCATAACTTCATCTTGGGAAATCTCTATTCTGCTCAAAAGTTTTGAATAGTCTTCTTCTAAAGAACTGAAACCTCCAACCTGGGATCTGACTGGTGCTAAGTGGTCTCACTTGAGCCCCATACGAACCTCTGCATCGGTCATTGGACAGAAACGTGACCCTCAAGATGGTTTTCCTTCTAGCCTTGGCTTCTTCGAAGAGAGTGGGTAAACTCCATGGCATAGCTTTTGATGTTAAACATACCAGGGGTTGGAAGTCAGTAGCATTCGAATTTATCCCAGAAATTGTGGCTGAGACTCAAAACCCCTCGGTTCATGATGAAAGGTTTACCTCCTTTTCCATCCCTTCCCTTGGGGATTTGGTTAACAACGATCCAGATAAATTGCTCCTTTTCCCCGTCAGAGCACTGCATTGCCATCTAAAAAGGACTCAACATCTCAGACAGGGATGCCAAAGACTTTTTGTTAGCACAGGCCGGATCAGGAAAGAAGTGTCCAAGAATACTACAAGGTATTTCGTTTTGGCTTCGTAAAGTGATTAGGCATGCCTACCCTCTTCATCATTTTCTACTGCCAATACTGTGCATGCAAGAGCACATGACATTAGAGGACTAAGCTCTTCCTTGGCATTCAAGAACTTATCTGTTCTTTGTATCCTGAATGCTGGTTCTTGGCTCTGCCAAACCCCATTCACTTCCTTCTACCTGGGGAACATTGCCCACAGGTCCTTGGACACTATTTCCTTGGGTCCAGTGGTGGCTGCTCGACAAGTTGTGTAGCTCAGCCAGTGCCCCTAGCAGGACAGTTTTCCATCTTGCCTAAGATGATGGTATGAAAGTGAGATGACTGGTCTCTATCCCTTCCTCCCTTTTTTCCTTTCTTCTCTACCTATGGGCAGTATGAAGATGGTTCCATCATACGCTGGAATAGGCCACATACAGGTGAGTGTGGTAGCCTTACTGTTGGTTTGTTTTTATTCTACACAAATATACCTAGCAGTAGCAAACCCTTCCTCTCTCTAGCAAGGAGAGAGAGGAATGATAACAAATGTGTATAGGTGGCTACCTTAGTTTGTTATCTGAACAGATAGAGTTCTTTAACTTTCTCTAATGCAATGAATTTCTGCATTGGACTTAGCTCAGTAATCTGACTGTTGGTTACTCATATATCTAACAGATCAGAGGCTTAGGTCTCCTTTCTTTGAAATCTCTTATTCATGAAGTATGACCAGGTGTGCCAAACCTCCAGTCAATTCAGGATTCTCTTACCTCCCACCAAGAGTGAGTTTATCCTGATGTTAAGACCCAGGTTTGTTCTGCGTATGAACAAATGATAAATTTAAATCAATCTGCATTTTTTATAGCTAACAAACCTGCGGTCTTAACATTTACTGCCCACCTCTAGCCACCCCTCTTTCAGTTAACAATAGGCTGGAAGAAAACCGATGTCTCAGGGATGAGATCAGGTTGCTGGCCAATTCCCATCTCATCTCTGTGACAAGATGCCAGATACCACCAATTCCTTGCATAAACAATTCTTTTTTTTTTTACCAGTTTCCAGGTGGAGCCATAAGATTTATCCTAATGTTGAGACCGCAGGTTTGTTAGCTATGAAAAATACAAGTTACTTTAAATTTGTCATTTTATTATGAACAACATCTACAACCCACTTCCATACAATTATTCAACATCCCCACTTCAATTCTGTTTAGTAGAGCTGGTTCAACAAACCTTTCATACATTCTAAACTTGGCCTCCAGAGATACTGCCAGTTTCATCACAATCTTTTGCACATATCCTGCCACCAGTTTTTTTCTGATACATATACCTGCCACTCCACTCAGGATCTGTTGCTACTGTGCTGTTACAACACTTGGTTATTAAGTCTTCCTGGTACCCCTATCTTTCACGATACCTGTACCTATCTAACTACTTGTTTGGTATTCTATTAAATGCCATCTAAAGATCCACAAATATACGATATATAAGGTCTTTGATTTTGTATGGTACTTTCTCAGGAAACTGTCTCATTATCAAGACAGCGGGTTTAAGTTTCCCTTGCACAAAATCAAACTAACCATTTTACCTAACTACCTTCCCAACCCCAGCACCCTCCCCAATATTTTAATACTATGCTCCAGCACTCTAACTCCTCTATATTCCTCAGACTGTACTGCATTCACTTTGCTTTGCAAACTGTAGCTGTGATACCCTCCTCTGCCTCTTCTTCAATACGTTCTTAAATGTTTTAAGTCAACTCATTAATAACTGGTTTCTTACAAATGTTTCAGAATAAAAGTTGTTGAGTTAACATCTCTCACTGCCAGCTGTTTTTAGTGGCAATGTCCACAAGCTAACATATGGTCCAATTGACATATTGTGGCGCTACTTTGGCTTCTTATCTATGCGTCACCTACTCCGAGAAGCTAGTACTAAAAATGGTGAAAACTCCTTGGGATGCCGTGTTTAGTACTAGCCCCTTGGGATCAAAGTATTATATACAATCATTTCTACATCATGTGGTCAACAAATTATATATACGATGTCTTCAGGTGGCCATCTACTTTACATTTACCATACGGTGTTTAGTACTAGCACCTTGGAGTAAGTGACGCATCGGTAACAAGCAAAAGTAGCACCCATATTGTTCCAGGCATTTAGGAATTCATTCAAATTTTTCAAGTACAGGCAGTCCCCGGTTATCGGTGGGGGTTCCGTTCTGATGGTGTGATGATAAGCAAAAATCGCGATAACCAAAAATCTGCAATTTTCGGCCAGCGGCGCCTCTATCAGGCATATATCAGCACCAATGTGCGATTATTGGCACCAATAAGTGGAAATCGGCACATATCAGCACCGAAAATCACCGATTTTCATCCCTAGACAAGCACCAAAAAAACCGGATCACCGATAACCAAGCCCGCTGATAACCAGGGACTGTCAGTTAGCCTATGTAGAGAACCCAATCAGCCTCTATTGCTTCACATCACTAGCTTCAAAGACTTTAATTCCTGCAAGAGCAAAACTCTAGCAATATTTAACCCTTATCAAGAGAGATGAGAGATGACATGTCAGGAAATTCACATATGTCCACGCGATAACTGATGATAATATCACTGAAGTAAAGCTAAAGAAAAAAT
The DNA here is from genome assembly GCF_040412425.1 of Macrobrachium rosenbergii. NCBI lineage: Eukaryota > Metazoa > Arthropoda > Malacostraca > Decapoda > Palaemonidae > Macrobrachium > Macrobrachium rosenbergii. The sequence continues at coordinate 45,068,540 of NC_089763.1, read as the reverse complement.
AAAAAACATGGGTTTTAAAATACAAATTGCAATTACTCCCCTAACACTAACCAATTCAATTGTACTGTACCACCATCATTACAGTTAAATCTGTAGTAAGTTTTTCCTTTCTCTTCTTCATCTGCAAAATTTTAAGTACACTAATGTAGCTTCCTTCTTTTCGTATAAGGAGTTAAACAGAAAAGCGGGTGATCTTATGAGCAACACCTGATTTTGGGATAGGGCACTCATTCAGACTACTGCATACTTAGGAAAGGAGTTCTAGTACTGAAAGGAATCTATCAATCATATCTCTTATTTTAATGAGACTATTACCACAAACTTGGAAAGATGGAAGATGATTATTTTCAGTGAAATAACTTTTTACATAATAATCATCCACTTATTTTTCTATATGTTCTCCATAAAGTTATCTAGTCATTGTGCAGACAATAAAGGTTAAACACTTTCCAATTTGTAAAGAAGTATCTGTGGGTAATTCAAAAGCACCTGTGAATATTTTCAGCCCTATTACCTAAAGAATCTAAGCTACGTGATTCCCATGTTTATACAGTACTGGTAGTACAGCTCCTTGCATAATACCAGAGTTGATATTTTAGTATTCCAAGTTGTACAAGATAGTCCTTGTTTAGTTTAGAGTGTCTTGATAACTACCTTTTTGCATGCTGCAAGAGCATTTTAGGTTGTTTACTATGCATGAACAAAAGAAGCAAATGAAATCAGAGAGCTCCCCCAATAACTGACAATGTTAAAATGAATTTGACGATAAGAGGCAATACTGAAAAATACCATGTCAATTGAAAAAATCTGGTGTGAAATTAAATGTCTATTTCTACCAGCAGGTCATTCTGGTGGAGAAACAGAAAATAATTTTGTGCTGCTCCAGTACACTTAAGGCTAAAATTTTTATTGTATGGCTGATGGGTAAAATGATGTCCTTCACTTCTAGCTTGATATAGCTCCATTTCTTTTTGATATCTTTACTGAGTCTGAGAACCTAATACCAAAAGAAAACTATTTGTCCTCATAATCATTATCATTGGCACCAATGCCATGCAACACGAAGGCCCTCTGTGAAATTCCATCTCTCATGTCTGTACTGTACTGTGCTTTCACTCCAGCCTCTGGTCTCATTGTTCTCATCCTAGTATGTTGGGTCTTCCTACTCTCCTGGTGCCCACAAGAGCCCAGCTGACACTTTTAAGTACCGTTCTCCCAGGATGGTACAAAGGACATGTCCAACCCTCCTTATTATCTCCATCTATGTAAGTGACTTACATAGTTTCACTTAAGGAATCATTGATCACATTACCCTGTCATCTGACTTGTACAGTACCCTCAAATCAAAAAATTCTTTTAGATCATGTTCCATCATCAAACCATGATCCATGCCCTAATAGCAATACACTAAGGTTAGACTAAATGTATAATCTTACTTTGGAAAGCCATTTTAGTCTACAGAATTTCAATCCCAAATTTTAATCAGCATGCCCACTGTTTGTTTTGTCCTTTATAGTCTTTCACCATATTCCAACTCAAGAGAACCTACACTGGATATCATAATTCCTAAATATCTGAAAGACTCAACCTCAACAATCCCTTCTTCATCTAGTGTTATTTCATTTCTTTGTGCATACTCCATCCCTGTTGTTTTTCTTATATTTATCCTAAACCCCCATCTCTCTTGACATATGTAGCATTCTATCAGGAAAGAGTTGTAAATCTTAAAACTGCATCGGCGTACTTAAGTCTCGTGTTTCAATCATCACAGCAATCTAACGTATCTCTTCCTTCCCCAACCACTTTTCTTATTATGAAAACCACAGGAAGGCCAAACACCTACTTAATATATACAGTACATGACTTTGTCAGCATAATCATGTTTTTACAGATATTCCATCTTATCTTTCCTTGTGCATTGTTCAATTCACCCTCCTCCAGGATATTTTCTAATAACGTCTCACCTGATGTTATAGTATAGTAGACTGATACACATTCCTGTTAGAACATTCCTCATTGAATGTTTTCATCTCCTTAGATATAGTTTCTGATGCTGCAAATCTATTTTGAAAGTCAAATGAAAAGCTTCTTGATGCTTAACTTCATAAATACTCAGTCAATGTTTCTGTTAGGTGCATTTAATTCCAAATTTGGTCTGGTGATAAGTCAGCAATCACTATTAATATCTGCTCCTCTGTAGCACCCAGGGTTCCTTGGCAATTTTTTTTCTCTAGTAATTAATAGCTATGTGATATTTGGTTTCTATACAACAATTATTGCAATTTTTGAGAATTTGCAAAGCATACAGTTGCTTTGATGCAGTACACAATATAGCAGTGGCATGTTGTTCTCAATACCAATACGTAACTATTACAGATTATCACTTTCTTAAATAAACACCATGCTCATAAGAACACCAACCTGATGAAATCCATTTTTCCATTTGCAAAAGCAAGCCTCCATAAGTAATATTACTTGGAAAGCCTGACTGGTTAACAAGTTTTCATGGATATAGGCAAACTGAATTCCCATGAATCATACCCCATTGGGGCTGAAAATGAAAGAAAACTTTGGTTGTTGCCTGTTTAAATTTGTTATAAAAAATTTAACCTAAATTTTCTGAGATGTGGGATACCACTCCAGCTAGCCAGTTACTTAATCAAGCCCACTGTTAATGGGTACCAACTCTTGAATAGAAAGAAAGGAGTCAACCACTTTACTGTAAGATTCAATGGACTAGTATGCATGTCTCTCAAGACAGCATGTTCTCAACACCATCCAATGGAATGGGTAGACTTTAACTTCTACTAATTTTTCTTCTGAATTTTATAATTATATCAAAATGGTTAGATTTCAACAAAATTTCTTGGTTAGATTTGCTCCCAAACCAAGCACTCAGTGTTGGTTTAATTAAAACAGTTACACACACTCTATGCAAATTGGTACAGTGTTCAAGAGTCAGAGTGGTGTGGCTAACTCAAAGGAAGAACAATTACTTCATGGTCACATTCATTTTTTAATTAAAAGCACAAACTCCATGGCAGATCTTACCAAATACTCTGAGAAAATAATAAGTTCCCACACATACAGTTTAGCTTAATACTTATTTCATTAGTAGTCCCCTGCTCAATTTCACTCCCAATCCAAAATACCTGATTGGTTTTTGAACAGAGTGCATTCCACAGTAAATACTTCTTCATTTCTGACCTAAAAACTTCAAAGGTAACACTCTTTACTCTTTACACAGTATACCAAAGAAGAGCACAACACTCAAGTATTATGTTTGCAATAAAACTCCCTTCGCCAAAGTATTCTGATTGGTATAATGAATATAAGGTAAACATGCACACCCATATTGAGCTGCAGTTGTGATGGATGTACCTACAAACTACAGTATTAAAAAAGTAAGGTGAGCCACGAGGTATTTTCCTAATATTGTTTTAATTAATGATCTAAGTATTAAACTAATACAAAGGTTAGTTATTACTATTACCACCTAGTAATTTAACCAGACCACTGAGTTACGATACTTCTCTCACTGGGCTGGCACAAAGGGTTCTTCTTTATTAATTATAAAATTTTAATTTTACCTAACAACTTTCAACTCTTTCAAAATAATTTTATAACAAGATAAACTGGGAATAAAGTCTGACAAAATTTCCTTGCCTAATTTATTTCCAAAACATGACATTTAGTGCTATCCTGCAATCTATGCACACTGGGATCAGGTCACAAGGACTATTCATCACATACCCTTGGGTCAAACATATATGACCAGTTCGAAGATGAGATTACATTACTTGCATATTTATTTTTGGTTCAAGGGATGCTATAACTAAACCTTGGGTTTTATCTGCTTTCAGTTGCTGTCAGCTTCTTTATTCCTGAAATCTGTAATTTACTAAGATGATGGGTTTTACAGATGTTAATCACTGACCAGAATTGGTATGTCTGATCTGGTTATAGTATTTGAAGCTTAGGCTGCTTTACTGGTATCCTCATTTCCCTGTATGTCCACGTAGAAAGGGATTCAAAATATTTCACCAATACACTAGTTGCGTATACTGTACTGTAATTTGCAGTGGCAATTAGATTTGCAGTACATGAGAATTTATCCGGAGACATAGAAAGATACAAATTTCTATGGTGGCATTATTTTATAATCTTTGGTGTGCTGAATTCATTCCTCACAGTTTGAAAGAGAATTTATTTGTTTCATTATGTTATATGGCAGCAACTCTTATGCCTGTTAAGAGATTCGACTCCATCAATATAAACTGCAAGTGAAGCTGGTAACTGTTCATACTACCATGAGCCTTTCTTTTTTGCTTTTACCGGGTAAAGACTTTAGGATACATTTTTCCTGGGCATCAGTGATGAAATTTTCTATGCTACTGTGAGTATATTCATTGGTCTTGTTTTGGTTTCTTAGATTATATGGTGAAATCTGTTCACCTTAGTGTATTTCTTCAAGTCTGCTTAATATTATAAAGACTGACGGAATTGTTTATTTAGATTTGCAAATAATTTTTGATCTGTGGAAAACAATGACTAAAATATAACTTAGATATGCCACTTTCAATAATTTAGAACAACCAAGGATGATATAACACTACAAGAGCTAAAAATATACCCATTAAGTGCTTGCATCTTCTTCATCTACACAATACAAGTTCTATTTCTGAACCAAATCTATCAGCAGTTTGGTATTATGAATTCAACATGGGGCCTTCAAGTCACCAAGTAGTATTAAAGATTATGGTAATAAAGTTATATTTTGTAAATGTGATACACTACCAAGTGATTTTATGAATATAAAATTACAGTTCATGAGCAGTGTCACTGACTGACTGGCTAAAAGAACAACAATAGCATCAGCACCCCTTTCAAAGTAAACAAGACACTCATACCAGGGGAAAGAAAATATAAATTTTCATAGTAAAATTTATTATTTGGATACTTACCTAGTCTTAAAGTTAGCTTATACAGTAAACCCCCCGTATTCGTGTTATCATGGTTCGCGGACTCACGCATTCACGGGTTTCTCTGTGGAACATATCTAGCCATCATTCACGAAAAATTCGTCCATTCGCAGTATTTTTCACAGAGAAATATTCACTAATTACTGTATTTTCATATAATTTTCATGAATAAATGCACTTTTTATGATAAAACTATTAAAATACTCAGGTATAAGCATTTTTACAGGGTTTTTCTTGGTTTAAGCTATCAAAATGGGCAGTTCTAAGTGTTTTTAGAGGGGTTTTAAGCATTCGCGGATTTGACCTATTCGCCGGGGGGTGTGGGACGCATCCCCCGCGAATACGGGGGTTCACTGTATCTCCACGCCGATTAGCAAGTCAGCATTCAAACAAAAAATCATTTGGCTAACCCAGAAGACTGTCTAGTTCACTTGTTTTCCACCAGGTGTGTTCGAATGTTTTAGATCTCGTCAGAATTCTCCTTGACAGCCCACTAATTTATATTATTTGGGATGAATCTTACCTACTGTTAAAGTTAGCTGATTCCTACATTGAGAAAAAGGATGGCGTGTAGTGCAGCTAGACAATTTCCTCTCAGCCAAGCAAGCTAAGAGCTTCTCGTATGAAACCCACAGCATTCTTACCTGATCTGGAATCCTTCCTGGATACTACTGCCGCCAGAGGGTGGATTCCATTCAGGGTGCAAGGCTCTCATGTGTGTGCAGCCAAGATCAGCCTTGGAGAGAAAACCACTTGTCTTCAGCCAGAATGAATAAAAGTGGTGTGGTGGGACCCCTGTGCCTGGGTCCGAAAGCCCAAAAAACGAGTCAACTACAAATAAATAGTACCTATGATACAAAGGTACACTCCAAATAAATAGTACCTATGATACAAAGGTACACTCCATACAACAAATGTACGGTAGCTTCAGGCTCCCCAGAAAACCAACAACTGGGATCAAAATAAAGTTTAAAAGATTACACTTTCTTTCGATTCAAGCACAGACTTTACCTGCTGTTACTAGAGGGCTAAGGGCTTTACAATTTTCAAACGCAATTTCTACATCTTTAAGATAATGAGCAGCAAAATCTGAACTGCACCTCCACTGTGCTGCATTAACTATATCCTCAAGAGACAAATTCTTCAAAAAACTAAAGGCAGTAGCAACTGCTCTTCCACTATGAATATCTACCTTCAATAAAGGTAAGAGATCTGCATTTAGTTTTTCATGCACTAGTCTTATTAAATGCTTAACAAAAACAGACATCACATTCTTAGATACTATAATGGAGTGTTATGTTTTCTAACCCCACAAAATAAATTATGAACTCTGCCCTAGCAGGCTTTAATCTATCTAAATAAATTTTAATTGCTCTTACAGGACAGAGCAAAGAATCTTCTTCACTCCCCACCAAAGAGGTTAAATTTGGAATCCTTACCGTTCTTGGTACCGTAGTAGTTTAGCCTTGACATCATTCTTAGCCCTCAACAAAGGCACAAATGATAAAATGGCATCTACTTTACAAAGCCTACATTATTGGAGAATGCATGTAACTCACTCACTTTTTTCGTTGTCACTAGCATTACCAAAAAGTCTTCATGGTCAAGAATCTTCAAAGAAGCAGATTCCAAGGACTCAAATGGATCTGCAGATAACAATTTTAAAACTACATCCAAGTTCCATGAAAGAGATTGATACTGAACCCTGGGGACTTCAATCTCAAATGATCTCAACCCCTCCTTAGGATTGTTAGAAATATCCAATTGCAAATGACGCCAAACTGAGGAAGCATGGATCTATATCCTCGAATAGCAGCTATGGAAAGATTCTTACTATATCTAAGGCATTATCAAAAGAACTTGATGATGTTGCCTATAGAGGTATGGGTGCTGGAAATCCCTCTAGAGAGACACCGAAGCAGTACACAGACCACTTCCTCTGATACAAGGCCAAGGCTGTTTGTTCATCTTGATTTAAGGACAGATTTCCCGAGATACTTTAGAAAACCCCCTTGCTTGGAGGAAACGGTCGAGTCTCCAAGCGGTTAAGTGTAGCATGAGGAGGCTGTGGTGGAACCACATAGAACTCAGTTGTTTGAGTAGATCTTTCCTTAATGGAAGAATACGAGGGAGATCCACCATAAGAGCTAGAAGGTCTGGAAACCATTCTCTCTGAGGCCAGTTATTCTGCAATGGTTTGATTCCCGAAACTTGTTTAGCACATTCCTTATTATTGCAAAAGGGGGAAAAGCATAAGTATCTAGGTTGGACCAATCTTCAAGAAATGCATCTACTGCCCAAACCTGAGGATCCTGGCATGGAGAATAATAAACTGGAAGTTTCTTGTTCATCGATAAGGCAAATAAGTCCACATTTGGTGCTCCCCACAGACTCCACAGCAACTGGCAGACTTGCGGATGTAAAGACCATTCTGTGGGTATTACTTGTCCTTTCCTGCTCAATTGATCTGCCAAAACATGGTGCTTTCCTGGAATGACTGTGGAACCAAAACTAAGTTCCTGGCCTCTGCCCAAAGAAGCAACTTCTCCACTATCAGAAACATTGACTTCGATAACGTGCCACCCAAGTTTCCGATGTATGTGTGCCAAAGTGGTGGTACTGTCTAGAAATACTACTACAGGCAGTCCCCAGTTATCAGCAGGCTCGATTATCAACAATTTTTAGAGCCAAAAATTGCCAATTTCCGCTTATTGGCACTGAGAATTGGGTACTGGTGCCGATAAATACCCAACAGAGGCACTGATAACCAAAAATCAGCAATTTTCTTTCAGCACCAACAAGCGCCAAAAATCACCAAAAAAGTGCTGAAAATGCCGATTTTCAGTCATCAGCGATTTCCAGTTATCGTCACGTTGTCAGAACAGAACCCCTGCCGATAACCGGGGATTGCTTGTACTGTACTGTATTACCTTTCCTCTGGCTAGGTGTTCGCACTGAAGGAGGGACTTCAATTCCACCAACAGTTCTAGATTGTTTATGTGCAACTCCTTTTCTTGTGACGACCGTATCCCAGACATCTGATAACCTTCCAGGCATGTCATTACCCCTTGGGATGACCCTGTCACCAGTCTCTCACGATCCTTCCACCATGCTAACATCTCCCGAAGACTTACTGGGACCAAAACTAAATGGTGGTCATGTTGAGATACTGCTGGGGAAGGCGCAATAATCCAGCACCCAGACCAAACATAATTAGGTAAGCCACCTTTGAACTACAATACATATTGGTTCGAGTGTTGTTCCCTGTTCTTTATTGTCAAACCTTATGGGTTTCCAGAATAAAGAAAATGGTTAATAACCTGTGACTATACCTCAGACCAAAAATTAATCTGGGTTGTTAGGTTTTATTTATTAGAAGCTAAGTCATTTCGTCACTGTCAATTTCTTTAGTAAGCTCCTTGAAGGACGAACAGCAGCTACACTATTGAAAAACAGGTTTTGACATAGGAAAAACCTATTTTTGGTAGCCGTTGTGAGTCCTCAAACCCAGCCTCTTTCCCTGACGAAAAGGCATGGGACTAGGGTGAACATTTATCTTGCACAGACCTGGTGTATAATGAAGATGACGTTGACTTGACTTACTGTCACGTCCGTGCAAGTACAACAAAGAGCCTAAGTAATCGTTGTAGGACAGGAGATAGAGCTCTCCTGTCCTGACTCCTTTATATTCTATCACTGTGCCAACAAGCACTATTCTGGCCGAGACCAACTATACAAGAATTCTTGGTATGTAATTGGTTGTTCTGTCTTACAGAGGCCCTGGGGGACCATGAGAGTGTAACTACTTGAGGATGAACAGTGGCTACCAAAAATACGTTTTATCTATGTCAAAACCTGTTTTTTAATGTCTGTTATATTGTCCAGTGTGTTGGATACAAAGTCATGTGATTATACTGAGATAAAAATGCTTTCTAGTCTAAATTCCATAAACAACATTCCACTGGACAACATAAAAATTGAAAATTTAAGTAAAATCTGTCAGGTTATAGTGATTAAGTACTAAACTATTTTTTACTCATTGTTAAATTAAGCTAATTTTGTTTTGTATTGGTATTTTTTTAATTTGTGTTGAGCGCCTTACTCTTATTACTGTATATTCTTTCAATTTTTATAAATTATTTTTCAGCTTTCAACTTGGGATTCTTCACACTTTTAACCCTTAAGAGATGGGCTAATTATATATAATGCATGGCCCCCAGACTGGGCAAACTTTAAGGTTGGCCAATTTAAGAACAAACACAGCAATGGAAAGAGGAAGATATGCAATACACATGGTGTATGAAAAAAATTCTAAAAAATTTTCCCTACCTTCCACGGGAAGTTGAAAGTGACTATTTACAACCCTGTGTGGGGCCTCTTTTACAAAACACTCGTAAATTTCACCAAGTTATACATGTTTTTTCTAATAATTTATTTTGTTTTATTTTGTAAAATTATAATTACAACTCACACAATATCATGACATAAGAACTAAAATCAGTAACAAATTCTGAGCATATTTGTTGTAAAATATTTACGTAAATTTACTTAGATTGGGAAATGCAGTAACTTTTTTTTGGATTTTTTTCTAATGTGTCTGCAAAATTACAGTACAACTATAACTGACATCATATCATAAATGATAAGAAATAAAACCAACAGTAATCCCTCAGTATCTTCATGAGCAAATAAAAAAAAAAAAAGACGTCACAGCAAAGAGAGGAGCAAGACATTCCCCCTCCATGTCAAGAACAATACTGAAGTCCCCAAGACGACCATGATCGAGCTGGGCTGAATTCTTTAGTTGCAACAATTCATTTATCGGCCAATGAAGTATTGGAAACTCTGTCCCGCCCGATACAGACAAATCGTATGGAGCACAATATTAATCCTCCTCAGAGGGGATCCTTCCACCACCCAAAACCTGTTTTAGATCCTCTATTAAGGGTTAATGTTTTGAGATTCTTCATATTTTTGTTTTAAGTATATAGCACAAAAGTAATCTGTTGCATGCAGAGTTTCTTGTTTATCTTTCACTTGTGCCAAACAGCACGAATAAAGTGTACAGTACTATATTATATGTACAGTATTTGTTTATTGATGGTCAGATTTGCATTTTATTCTTTTAAGAAATAAGAAACATTGTTATATACATTTACGACTATGGTGGATACTAATAATGTCATACTTGGTAAGTGCTAATTGAGCATTTTTAAAGGCTCAAGAGGTGTGGAATAAATTTTTCTTTTTTACTTCTTCACTGAATAAAATGCTTGTAGAACAAAGAGCTTGCTGCTCAATTTTGGGTTTGGGATTAAACATGGGTTATTCTAGTTCATAATGGATTTTTCCATGCCTACCACAATGCAACACAGCTACACTTAAAAAGACTGACATATCCCATTCTTCCACCAGGCCTAGGACTCATATTTGGTATGCGTAACACTACTTTTGCCTTAGTCATTGTCAGCCCATCAAAATCAAACCAAGGATGTCATTAAACTTTTAATTCCCTCAACTACACTGGCTACTCAAATTCTAAGGGTATGAAGGCAAGCCATTAAACCTCACCCTCCCTCACGTTTTATCATAATCAAAACAACACATTCATACATTAGTCTAGATAGTCTAAGGAGCTCATAAAACCTGGTAAAAGGTAAAAACCACTAGCTAATTTAGTTTTGAGCAAGTTAGGAGTCTATTCTAAATAGTTGTTCTCTAAAGGACCATACATGATGGCAAAGTACTTGATGTATATAAGTGAAGGCCTTCTACAACACTGCGAACTTTTTTGCATATAGTTCTGCTATATAAACTGAGGCATTGTAAAGAGAAAATATTTGTTTTGCTGTATTATAAATGGCATCAAGTCCTATACCTAATGGAAATTTGGTGCCATCAGTATAATTTGCACAGTGTGAGCCTTCCAATTCCCAGTGTTCAATAGTTTGTTATTCATGTTATTCAGGATACATAATAAAAAAAATATCATCATTAAATTGTTTCACAAAGCTGGCCCAAAGGGTTTGTTCTTAATATATAATGTAAACTGTATTAAATCTCATTTAATGAAGCATAACCCCTTATGAATTTATGATTGGAAAAAATTAAAACTTTAAAATTCACACAAATATTCTTTCCAGAATTTGATTACAAAACTGTACATTTACTGCTGCCCAAAAATTGTGTAATCATATAAAACATCTTTAGTTGTATCACATAATGAAAATATTTATATACAACAGAAGCAGTACTATATAAGTAAAAAAAACTGAGATAATGGTGCATAATGCTTTATATAGCATTAAACCCCTAAAATTCAAGAGCATCTACAATACTACTGGAAGATCAGTTCAATTTTACAGAAGGAAAGAAAGACTTCTGATACTAGGGAGTGACTCAACATTACAACAGAAAGCACTGGATGCACTAGAGTTCAGAGGTTAAGAAGTTCTCTCAACTTCTTCATAAATTCTGAAGAGCTAAAATTCTGATCTATCTGAACACAGGTCTATGGGAACAAAAGGCAGAGTTAAAACAACTCTGCTAAGTACAAGAAGGAAGGTGATGGCATAAAAACCTGTCAATTTTTCATCTGGATGAGCATTTTACCACCCACTAACTATCATCATTCATACCTGTTCAAATAGTAATTTCGACCATGTTGCAGGAACAAGGTATGGTTCTAATATATGTCTACTTTTTAGAGTTAAGAGCAATACTTAGATCCTCAGCTAAAGATAATAAAAACCTTACAAAGTTCTATTCAGACCATTTCCTATACCAATAAACAACTAGCTTTGTGAATTATCAGTAAATGGATAAAAAAATTCAACCATTAAATGCCCCACAAAATAAAAAAAAATTACAAATAAAAATGTATTTATTTGCACGGAATACAAAGCAACAAATAATAAAGGCCACAGACAACAGATATTCATATTAAGACAAGTCACGGTGCCAGGTCCTGTGTGATTTAAGTAGAAAGACCAGCATTACTACCATTAAATAGTTTAACCAGACCACTAAGCTAATTTTTTTAGCTCTCATAGGGTTGGTCCAAAGGATTTGACTTTACTAATGATAAAGTTTGATTTTAATAAATTTAGTTGTAAAAATTTCACAGCTGGACAACTGAAAATTATGGAGATTCTGACAAATTTCTTTTTTACTTCCAAACTTTATATTTGTCATCAATTATATTTTGACATTCACACAAAAATGTTGTGTGTGCTGTTCTTTATGATAATTCTGTATTCAAACATTAACCTTGATCAGCTGTTAAAGCTAATGTAAAAGGAAGTTCATATGAACACTCTTTAATAAAAACCAAAATTTTTAACAAATTTATATAAAAATTATTCTCAGAATGTTCTCATGATGATGTTGAAAATCATTAGAAATCCTTCAAAAGAATGTATGTCCATCTATCAACTCTGAACATTGCAATTTAAAAACTAAATGGTTAGGACCTAGAAACAAATACCTCCCATATTATTTTATTAATTTACAATATCTACATACCTTTGCGATTCAGCAAAGCTGGTGTTTTAACAATATAATCAAATAACATCTAATAAGTATACCTTTATATACTGATTCTCTTTCTATATTCATATATATATTCATTAAAGTATTTAAATGTACCTTTAAGGCTATTTACACTTTATCATATCTCTCTTTTCATAAGCACAATAAACAGAATGGCACAAAATTACACCCAGTGCTGCCACCATCAGCTTTATTATAAAGCAAGCAGTAACTGATGTACTTTTACAATAAGATGACATCAACATTCCACTAACAGGAAATTACTTTCCAAACTTTGAATTTCTTAAGTCAAGCATTTCACTTACCAACATTCTGAAATCTAGGATTTGAAAACCCCATAATGAATAACTGAAATGAAAATCACCTTCCCTGAAGTAAATGGTTAAAGCATGTACAAGAGAGAGAGAGAGAGAGAGAGAGAGAGAGAGAGAGAGAGAGAGAGAGAGAGAGAGAGAGAGAGAGAGAGAGAGAGAGAGAGAGAGAGAGAGAGAGAATAATTTGCCACCATACAGTAGAGTATCTGTTAAAATGAGAGGGAAAAGACAGAAAAAAATCTACGATCTTGATGTTGCAGCACTGACAAGGAACTGTAACACAATGTACTAAGGACATGAAATATTTATGATTAAACTGAAAGAAAAACTTGCCCCTAGTAAATTAAGACTACATTAGAAATCTATAAGTAAAAAAAAATCATAAATTAAGAGTTAATATGCAATAGTAATGTTATTAAGGAATATGGTATTTTATGAACATTTACATCTAAAACTCATGTTAAAAACGATGAATGATAGAAAGATGCATATACATCATCATAACAGCTATAAAAAAATAAACTAATTCCTAAATATGTTAACCACAATCAGTTCCATGTTTTTGCCAGTAACATTTAATTGTACCATAACTCAAAAAATTCATGTAAAGCAAAATACAGCATAAAAGTAGTAGTCAATGGCACCCTCTTCTTCCCACAATAGACCTGAATGTATAAGAGGTACATAAGATAACAGAGCCAGATAAAAAAATAAAAGTGTTCCATACATTCATTTTGCAGCTACAATTATCAGCTGAACTTCCCATTCCGATATTAATTCTATAGAGCTAGTCCAACTCCCTACTCTCTTTGAATCCCGGCACTACTGTTCCTACAACATTGTTAAGGTAGTTAGGTCAAGCATGGTTCCTACTGTATCATTATGAATACTTAATATTTGCATTAAAATGGTTTGACCCACCCCATCGAAATCTTCAAGTTTTACCAAGCTGGCATGACAAATTTATTTACATATTAATTACCAAATTACAACTTGAAATGTAATAACTTTCAATTGAAAATGTTAAAAGATTTTCACACTATCTGGGGATTTGCATCAAACACGTCAACAATTAAGATTATGACCACCACAAAATGAACATAAATAATGTTATACCACATTTTCAACATTTAGACAGAATTATGCAGGATAACTATGAAACTTGCAGGGCTTAAATGAGCATCTTCAACTTGAGGAGTTAAAGTCATCCAGAGTTCTTCCTCTTTCTTAAAAAAATTCATCTTTCCGCTTACTCTAAAAACTTTAATTGCTGAGAACATTATGTTTCTTGGAATTATTCACAATTAAAAAAATCCCTTTACCACCAGTTCCAGTAACCAAATAAGTCTTATTAAGGCTACAGTGGTGCATAAGAACAAACTGATTTAGCACACTTTCAAATACAATTAATGATTTTGGTTTAAAAGGTTAAATTCATTAATCACATTTTTACATCCACTCAACTTCTTTTATATACATTCAGCCACTAGCAAAAACTTCATCACTAGAAAGCTCCAATCAAACAAACAGCCAAAAGACCCAATCTCCTTAGAAAAAGCATGCTATTAATTCATGAGAAATTTCACTTGATTTACAAGTTTCCAAAATATAATGGTAAATGGTAAAATTCTAAGGGTCACTGAGGAGTCAATTTACCATCTGTTATACATCAGAGGGTGGCATGCACTGGGATAAGTCTCTGGGTAACCTAAGCACAAGCAAAATATTCTGCCAGTCACACTACCCTGACAAGAATATACAGGTACATTTCCTAAACTTTTACCTAAACTGATTTTTCTCTACTACTGATAAAAAGCTATCATATATAAAAAAAATTTCCATGCACACACTTCTTTTTCTCTCCAGGTCAAGACCTTTACCATTTCATCCATAAACTCCAAACAGCTAAGTACAATAATGAATGTTCCAAAGACTAGTCTGCCATTTTTCTTCTAAGGCACTTCTTCAAATAATTCCAAGTTTTTAAATAAAATAATCTACCATTCACCATTCTGACCATCTTAAAATTCATGTCCCTTACTGAACCCTGGATCCCCCATCACCAATAGAGCTACAGAATAAAATAAAAAGGTTCTGAATCTATAAACATGTCAGTATTAACTAATTAAATTTTTCTTTTAAAAAAAAACACAGCAAACTTATGAAGAAAACCACTGCAGTGTAAATTCTTTAACTTTTAAATAAACGATTGGATAATATTTTGCTTTTTTGACCATTAAAATAGCAATCACTTTAAAATCCACTTTCACCGACACTTCCTTCTACAGTGGTAGAAGTGGTCAACCAGAAAATAAAAAGCAAGTGCTACAGTTCTAGTGACGTGATTATAAAAATTTTTTACTTACTGCTTACTTTCAAAATATAAAAGAAACTGGATTTTAATATGAATTCTTCTCTTCAAAAAAAAAAAAAAATCTTTAGCAATATAGAAGAAAATTGGATAATGGTTTAAAATTAAACAGAAGTCTTAATGTCATGGAAATCTATATCATACCCACTTGCCACAAGAGATCAACTAAAAATATAAAAATTCTCAATTCATGCACTTGCAGACCATGGGGATAAGGAAAGAGGGACATTCGTCAGTTTAAAAACTGAAACGCATAGAATTTCATTCCAGTATTCACCAGGCAATTCTCTCCACTATAAATTTTGCAGCACTAAAGATTTTTATCTACAACATCCTCTCTACTAAAAATTTCTCAGCACTAAACATTTTTATCTCCTACCTCAAACTTGCTCTCTAAATTTATTTTCTTAAGATATAACATCAAAATACAAGATCTCTGTAACAAAATACAAATGAACACTACAAATAAATTTCTCATTAACCATTCACTCAATCTTTTTATATCAATGCCACTTTCTAAAGTATGAAGTACTGTACAGTATTCACAAAATATGCATGCATACATTGGTACACAAGTATACTTTCATACATACAAAGAGTATACGTATATGTAAACAAACATACTGCGTACTCAAAATCACAATAAAAGATTACCATGCTAATTTACTACTTTGGCTCTGCTAATAATATAAGCATAAAACAATACCAATGAAATGATACACTGATTTAATTTACTTTAAACCATATTTTTCAATGAAATTATGAATAACTTAGGAAAAAATGAACTGGTAAATACTTCAGAAATGATAAAATCAAGTCTTGATCATAAAGAGCAAACATAACCAAGTAGAATTTCTTAAGATATTACTGTACATATATTACATATCACAAAACTTTCAAGATTATGTAAAAATACTGTACACTTAACAAATGAAACTAGAATAGAACTATACAAGCTGCAACAATAAACACCAGTACAGACAGTCTTCTTAAAACCACATGGCATTCTTTATACATGGAAGAATATTTTTGCAAAAGCAATACCACTTACATTTCCAATATGCAAAATGAAAGCAGCTACTTCATTTTCATCTATCTTTGAGAAGTCCACAGTTTTGCCTGAATATGAGGACAGTTTCTTACTTGTCTTCAAAGAAACCAAGTATGATTGGGCACAAAAAAAATAAGAGCCTTATATATACAGACAAGCTGGCACATAGAGCGATATGTATCGATGTAGTAAGACTTAATCAAGCAAGCATGTGTATTGTAGAAAGATTCAAGATATAAGGCTGTTTATCAGGCAACATATTCATATGAGCAATAGCATCATACATAGGCTATATAGAAGCAATGTGGGTTTCCTCACTCCAGCTTACACAGACAGCATTGCAATGAGGATACAAAGATATAAACACTCAAGGCCCAAAATGCTGATCTATCATTGATGCAGGCAAAGATATAGTGTTATACTTTAAGGCACAAAACACAAGAGGATAGATCAATAGAAAGCCAGCATAACCATGGTAGAACATTATTTCCAAGAAATTCTGAATGGCTGATTTATAAGTGAATGACACTTCCCAAGGTCAGGTATATTTACAATATTCAATACCTTTAATGAAGTACAGTGATAAATGTCTGTAAAATAAAAAAAAAATATGTACATTGCACTTGAGAAAGGAAAAAAAGAAGGCACAAGATGACAGGTGGAACAAATTACTTTTCTTAAATAAAAACATCAAATCATGTGATGGTTGACAATCCTAGAAATAAATTAACCATTTTAAGGACATTAAACTAACCTGCTATTGACTACTCATATATCAAAACCTTACTTAGTTTGAGGCACTGTTTCACTTTCACTTCGATTACCTTTTGCCTTTGCATTGGATTCTTTGCTGTCATGGGATCTTTCCAAACTGATACTGCCTATCCTACTTGTTGGTATTTGAAAAGGTTTCCTTCTTTCTATATGTGAAGATACTGAGGCACCAGGTATGGGTGAAGGGTCAACTTTTATTGAAGAGGATACAGGAAGAGGAGCTGTAATGGGCACATGCGGTGGAGACATTTGTCGCAAGAGGGGCAATGGTTTCACCGAGTCAGCCCCTATCTTGGTAGATACAGGAATAGATTCTTGCTCGCAAATAGGGCTCTGTTTCTGTGAGTGATCAGGGATGTGATTAGTTTTCCTGACTGTGACAGAATGACTGGGGGACTTCTTAGCTGACTCTTTATCATGTAAGAAACGAGAAATTCTCTGTAGTGCAGCTCCTGACACTGCTGGAGGTCCGGGAGTTGGTACAGCTAATGTATGACTAATTACATGCCCAGAAACTACATTAGTCACTGGAGCTGAAACTGTAGTGGTTGGCTTTACTATCAATGATGGACTACTGGGAGGGCCTGATTGTCCATGATCTTGGGAATCTCTTATTTGGATAGCTTGCAATAGTATTTTCATTTCCTCTGATATTTGTGGCTGATCTTGTGAATCTGTTGTAACCAAAGCACCTTCCTGTGAAGCCATTCCAGAGGCTTCTATGACAACAAAAGAATCTCCTTTATCAACAGGAGAGAGGAGGCTACTACGTGATACAGCAACATCACGAGGAAGTTTGACCATAGACGAATCCATGACAAGAATTCGTTCCTCACCAGAACCTGATGTTGCTGAAGAGTGAGAGGTTGCTGATGAAGAAAGCGAGCAAGGAATTAGAGTAGAGGGTAGTGTTGATGATACTATGGCAGGTGTTGAAGGACCAGCTCCAGATGGAGTTATTACTTGTTGCATAACACTTGCAACCTCTGATGTAGTAGATCCTTTAAGAAGTAAGGCTTTCAACAAAGTTTCTTTCTGAGGAGATTTCAAAGCAGTCTCTTTTGCAATG
The DNA here is from genome assembly GCF_040412425.1 of Macrobrachium rosenbergii. NCBI lineage: Eukaryota > Metazoa > Arthropoda > Malacostraca > Decapoda > Palaemonidae > Macrobrachium > Macrobrachium rosenbergii. The sequence goes on along the minus strand of NC_089763.1, from coordinate 45,050,428 downwards.
ACTGGCTGTTGTACTACAGTGTCTTTATTAACCAAAGATTTGGAATCTACTTCTATGACATGAGGATCTACGGGATAAACTTGTGACTCTCCATCAGGGGGATGCTGAAACATGAGCTGTGGCAATTGCAAATGTTTCTCTGCTTCTGTATTATTTGAACTACTGTCCTTATAGAGCACTGTCAATTCATCCCTTTGTAAAAAACTAACTGTTTCCTTAGAAAGGAAAGGCATAACAGAATGGTCAGTTAAACAAGGTTTTGGGAGGATTGGTTTGGGAAGATCACTAGTGTTGTACACTAGTCTTTTCATATCAGCTGAGGGACTATGATGAGGAAAGCTATTGCTATTATTACCAGTAGGGGAAACTATACTTGGATTATAATCATGTTTTACAGGAAATTTTGTTACTCTGCCCTTGCGGTTCTTAACATATGCTAATTGTTCCTTGTGAATCTTGTTGAGATGCGTCCTCAAATTAGACCGCTGTGTGAAATCCTTTTGGCATATTGGACACTGGTAAGGCTTCTCCCCAGTGTGGGTCCTGACATGATCCTTCAGATGGACGGAGAGTCTAAATCCCTTCCCGCACCACTCGCACTTGTACTTCCTCTCCATGTCCGCCACCTACGGGGAAAATAAAAATGTGGCTATAGATGATCGTCCGAAATTCAGCTATCATTTTTTCCTCTCAGCATCTATCTATGGCTATTAGGTCAAAAGCCTTCTCCAAATCCTCCCTGGCCCTGTTCTTTTAGTCCTCTGACCCAAAATTTCAAGAATTCCAAGGTTTTCAGTCTAATGTTCACTTTTTTTTCTTAAATATTTATCATTACAAAAATCTTCTATTTTTTCATTTTTAATTTCCAAAGATAGCATATAGCCTCTAATACTGAATGAAAACATACATGAAAATGAATATACCTACATATGCACTGTATACATACACTGCACTGGGTACATAAATTATGCACAAAAATGTTTTTATATAATGTACATACTGGTTATTAATTGTCATCCAATCTATCATACATCTGTCCATCAGAAATAAATACCTAAAATCTTGGAAGTATATGACCAAGACTACCAGTGAGCTAATGGGAACCCCAGGGAGTAGAGACATGGTGGAGCTTTATATCATGCCCCATGCATATATAGTTCAACACTGGAATGAATGAGTAGTGCACATGTGGCTATTTGAGAAATGTGTCTAACAAAAGAAAAAATACTTGACAGCTAATTAAGTACAATGCATATTAGAAAGAAACCAATTCCATCTCAGAGGGTAAGAGTTTTTATGTCTATCATGATTTTCAGGATGGCTTGTCTTCATATGCCATTCCCATGCTAAGAGAATTTGATCAAATGACTTAATAAGCAAATTTGTACAATATTAGGTATATCTGCTCTCTAGTCACATGAAAGTGCTGCATTCCAATAATGCTGAAGTACTGTTTACCTATATATTAATTGGTATGAAACAAAGTTTACTACCTCCCTCCTGGTCACATGTTAATTCATGGTAACTTCTGGGTTATGAAACAAGTGAGTCACAATGCAAATGAGGCACACACAAAATCGAAATGCTGAATTTGGACAGCACTTGGAAATATAATGAAATATGTACATAACACAACTGGTATACTGTATATAAAAATTTTTATGAGCTCCTAAACTATCCTGAAACTACAGAAATGGGAAGCTTAGGAAAGATTACCATGACAACATGCCACTCTTTCATTACTGTATAATCAAAATAGAGATGAGTTGCTTCCATATATATATGTATGTACATATGCCCTACCAAAATAAATTTTAAACACATTCAAGGATGAATGACAAAAATGGAAAATTCTTACAACACCCTGTCAAAGCTGTGGTAAACACAGTAAACTGAAAAATTAACTCCTTTACATGATTTGTATGTAAAAAGTGAAAAGACAATTGAAAAATTTCCATCAATTATAAAACAACCATCCAATCAGTACTTAGAATAGTGTACCAATTTTAAATTACATAAAATAAAGGAAGGTTGTAGAGAAAAAAAAAGCACCAAACACTACAGAATACCTTAAGCCCAAATATATAAAGGGTGTATTTACTATTAAATATTTAAATTTTTATTTACTATTAAATATTTAAATTTCTGTTAACTTCCATTGCATATATAAAATTTATGAATAATGTAATTCCTGATTGTATACTGATACTGTTTAAAGTGAAAAAGTATTTACCAGCATTTTCCATTTCATATATGATGCCAACTATTAGAACATAATTCTTTATTTTCTTACAAAAGAAATATATGGTTAAAATGAATCTTAAATTGACCATTTTCAAGTTTCAAAACCAAAAGAAAATTAAAATGCAGTAAAATCACAGCCACGATGGTACAATGTTTAAAAATATTTATCATTCTATGCTTTGTGTTTGAAAAATTCAATTGCACAATACCTACTAAAAACTATGCATGCATACCACACAAAATGTAAACTTTTCATATTAAAATCTATTATTTGGATACTGTACTTACCTACTGTTAAAGATAGCTTACACCTCCTCACCTGTCGGTGCAGAGATATTAAGTATCTTTTTAACAGTAGGTAAGATTCATCCCAGGTAAGCAACTGTTTACTATAAAGACTCCTTACCACCATCAGTCGATACTCAAGACAAATTTGTGTCAACATACACATACATAGCACAAATAAAAATTTTGTTACAAGAAAAATGCTTCTCACTGAACATTCATACATACCCATATTTTCTTCACATACAAACTACTCACTTCTTTAGGAACAGAATATTTATGTTTTTTATCTACACAAACTTCTAAAAACTTAAAAACCCTACAACAATTACCCCAAAACAAACTTCCTCTCCAAATATCCTGGATAGAAAATGATTATTTTGACCCCAGCAATCAAATGAAACTCCCTTTTACATCTACAAGACAAGAATGTTCCAACAGCAAATGCTTTACAGGGACCAAGCAGTTACCAGAAAATAGTTGAGGCTGCCCAAATGTTATGAATGAATTAAACATGTGATCTATTTCTTGACACAGTGCTGTATTCCCTAGGTGGAATTGATCTGGCGATTTATGTCACAGAACTAGACTTACTCTCTGGAGGTTGTAAGACACTTATTTTCTACTTCAACCTCAGTAGTAATATCTGAAGTCATGACATTCATTTTTATAGTAGTAGTCATGAATTGTTTTAAAATTTGTTTAATGAGAGCACGTGTGTCACACTGCCAAACTTTCATATGGTTTGCTTGAAGGATTTATTCTTAAATGTGAACTGAAATTGGAACTAAGTCAATTTAACACACATGTGTCACACTGCTAAACTTCCATATGGTTTGCCTGAAGGATTTATTCTTAAATGTGAACTGAAAGTGGAACTAACTAAATTTAATAAAGTAAAGACAGATAATAGGTGATGATAGACGAAACAGTAGATGTAACATAAGTGACAAAGCAATGAAGTTGAGAGCTTAGAGGAAGCTGCACAGAACCTGTAACAGTGTCAGTATAAGTGTGCTACAAAATGCATGCTGTAAGCAGCAACTCCCTATGGGTACAATCATGACTTAATTATGCACATTGCAGTATTGTTACCTGGCAATTTTATACTGTTTCACTGTCAATGAAATTGGCTTATGCATCTAAATGCCAATCAATTGTAGTTTACTCCTAGCCATACAATTGGAGACATCATAATCCCCCGTATTACCTGAAGTTTCTTATGAACAATTAGAAACTAATCAGTTGGTGAAGAGTTCACCAACCTGTGGCTGCAAAACAGGCCATTTAGAGATTGGGTTCAAGATTTTAAATAATTTCTTTACACATTCCTAATTCATTTAAATGTTCCCTGTCATCTACATAGCCCTCCTTACAAAACAGTGACTGCTCTGAAAGCAATATTCAAGTAACAACTCTAACCTTTACAAATTCATGCTTATACAAAACCTTCTGGCCCTAACAGTAAAACTACATCATATGCAGAAAACTTGAATTTTTTAAATGAAATTCAACTACTCTGCTATATATATATATATACAGTATATATACTGTATATATAATTATATACATATACAGGCGGTCCTCGGTTTACGACGGGGGTTCCGTTCTTGCGCCGCGTCATAACCCGAAAATCGTCGTAAACCGGAAAATCGTCGAAAATCGTCAAAAATCATAAGAAAACCTTACTTTTAATGCTCTGGGTGCATTGAAAACAACGTAAATTGCATTATTATTGAGTTTTACATCAAAAAAACCTTCAAATTATGATTATTCTGCCGTTTTGGGGCCAAATTTCTTCCGTCGGATCGGCGCGATTTGACGACGATCGTAACCCCGAACATGCGTTGTAAACCGGGAAATAATTTCTGATGAATATATTTGAAAAGCGCCGTAACCTCGAACGTCGTGAAGTCGGAACCGTCAGTAAACCAGGGACTGCCTGTGTATATATATATATATATATATATATATATATATATATATATATATATATATATATATATATATATATATATATATATATATATATATATATATATATATATATATATATATATATATAAAAACAACAACAAACATATTTAGAACTTTTTCTTTCATAACTCCATCATTAACCCATCAACTTTCAATGGACCTAGAGACGGAAACTCCAAGATACTTTAGTTAGGGTAAAAAATTTCTGTCTAGGTCTAGAATATGAGAGTTGATAGATCTTTCTGCACTACCCTGCATTTTCAATACAATATTCATAATCGCTTATTCCTCTAACATTTCTTGAAAATCTTAATATCTATACTTCTCACTGGTGAGGTTCTGTCCAATTCCTGTAGGGAATCCTCACCCTTGTAGACTATGGGAAAAGGTAAAAGGTAGACATAATTCTATCAAACATCAACCTAAATACCTAGAAACCTGATAGCTCAAATAGAGGCTGCAATATATGTATTTTGATGAAATTTCTCCTATTTTTACAAACAAAACAAAGATATGTAATCTCAAAATTAAAGTCCAATAAATTTGAATTTCTGGTTTCACAAACAGATCTTAGAAGCAGAGGGTCAGATAGTCATTTTTGGTTTCATCACAAACATAAGAAGCAAAGGTCCAGAAGTTCATAATTATGATTTCACAAACATGATCTTCAAAGCAGATGGTCAGATATTCATAATCATGGCCACAAACATTATCTACAAAGACGAAGACCATAAATACATAATTCTGATTCCACAAATACAACCTAAGATTTAAGGTCCAGGAATTCAAAAATGTTGGTTTCATAAACATACAAAGCAGAAGTCCACAAATTCATGACCATGGCTTCACAAAAATAATCTAGAAGCAGCAGTCTAGAAATTCAAAATTCTGGGTCAGAAAACTAACCTACGACAATGACAGCCCGAAATTCATAATTCTAGTTTCACAAACATAACCCAAATAGAAGTCCAGAAATTCAAAATTCTGGTTTAACAAATATGACCTAAGATGCCAGAGACCAGAAATTCATAATTTTGGTTTCACAAAATATCCTTAGAAGCAGATGGCCATAAATTCACAATTATGGCTAGACAAGCTTAACCTAACAAGCAGAGGTCCACAAGTTCATAAGATTCACAAATTTAACCTATGAAGCAGAGGGCAAGAAACTCACAATTCTGGTGCCACCAGCATAACCTAAGAATCAAAGTTAAGAGATTCAAAACTCTAGTTCCAACAACATAACCTAGAAAGCAGAGGGCCAGAAATTCATAATTATGGCTCCACAAACATAAACTAAGAATCATGAGTCCAGAGATTCAAAACTCTGTTTTCAAAAATACAATCTAAGATACCGAGGTCCATCAATTCTTAACCATGGTTTCACAAACACAACTTAATAAGCGGCCTGAAATTCATACTTATCTTTCACAAACAACTTAATCAGAGGACCAGAAATTTATAGTTCTGGTGCAATATGCATAGCTTAATGATCAGAAGTCTAGAAAATCAAAACTCTAGTTCCAAACACAACCTATGAGATAGAGGCTCAGAAACTCATAATCTAAGACAGAGGTCCACACATTCATAATTATAGTTTCAAAAATATAACTAAGAAAAAGAATACCAGAAATGATTAATTCTGGTTTTACAAACATATCCTAAGAAACAGAGGGCATAAATTCTCAGCAAACTGATAACACCAATTCCACACTCCAAAATTCCATCTACATAAATATCGTAAAGAACCACTTCATCTTCTTCATAAATACTCAATGACTATGGTACAGTACTGAAAGAAATGTTACTTCCCGACTACAATACCTTTACTTTTTCAATCAACAGAAATTTTCTGATAATAACACTCACAGACTTGGCTTGACTTATCATCATCTCCTCCTCATACTACCTTAAAATACTTCCTTTGTTAAGTTGTATTATGTGACTGCTGGTTTTGCAATCTGCACACTAAAAGTACCCTTTACTATTCAAATACTAAGTATAATAGACCAGCCTAAACAACAATAATCCACAGCACATGAACAACAGTCCAATTGGCAAAAACTCTCCAAGGTTCATAATCAAAAGATAAGTTCAATCTAGCTTTTGTTATATGTTCATTCTGCATTCGTTTGCAACATATCTTTGTCTTGTTATCCTTCATCAACATGTTGGTCTCATCTGGAGTGCCATGGGCCATTATCACACACCAAATGGGCACTACAGGGCACTTGTCAAATGTCACCAGCTCTGCCAAGTGCTATACTGTACACAGTTTTCTCTATTTGCAATGGGGGTACCAAGCTTCCTTTAAAAAGTGAAATATATATATATATATATATATCAATTTGTAACAACAAATGGAAGGTCAATGAAATGGCTGGTAATCTTATGTCTTTAAAGCACATACTCTCACAATGGAGCTATGAAAGTTTGCACATGTAGTACATAAACACAAACACATACACACACACAAGCACCTGGGTGAGGTATGCATTGCCAGTAGCCTAATCATCTAACCTCAAAACTTGAGAGAACTAAAAAAAAAAAAAAAAAGCCTGCATTGTTTCACAATAATTATTTTTCATTTAGCAGGATTTAATCCCTGATGCTTCAACTGCCAAGTCAAGGTTGCATGACATTATGACCTGAATAGAGCTTCCTAAAGTGACACACACTTATTTAAATTGCAGATGGAATGGAATATAAAATTTAGGCCAAAGGCAAAGCACTGGGACCTATGAGGTCATTCAGCACTGAAAGGAAAACAAAGTACTTGTAACAAAAACCTACAAATTAAAAGATTTCTTCATATTAATCACTGAATATTACTGCATCATAGAAAAACTTTCCATAAAATAATCCAACCCCTGATATCACATAAACTGGACTATGTTTATTTAAAACTACCACCAATACACACCCGGTATACATATTTCTTGATATATAACTAAACCTACAGGTAATAAGTTAAGTATACCTTAGTTTAACCAGACCACTGAGCTGATTAACAGCTCTCCTAGGGCTGGCCCAAAGGATTAGACTTATTTTACGTGGCTAAGAATCGATTGGTTACCTAGCAACGGGACCTACAGCTTATTGTGAAATCCGAACCACATTATACAGAGAAATGAATTTCTATCACCAGAAATAAATTCCTCTAATTCTTCATTGGCTGGCCGGAGACTCGAACTCAGGTCTAACAGAGTACAGGTATTGAACATGACATTTACTCCAATATCCAAATCAGACAAACCTCTCTCAAAACAGCATGTAGTATCTCTAGCATCAAGACTTGTTGTTTTGACCCTCTCTTGTATCAGTAACTTTCGGAAGTACATATTTGTTTACTAGTCTTCCTTATACTGCATTATAAAAATATATTAGAGCAAGATATATAAGGCTGGGATGAACCAAGGGTGATACTGTTTGTTGGGGCTGTGGAGCTGAAAGATGTAAGGCTAAGGAAGGTGTACCATTTGCATGCCTAAAAAGCTAGGGGGTTTATGTTAAGTGTTCAAAAGTGTGGTAAAAAAAAGTCAAATGCATCAAGCTGGATGCACCAAGACAAAAAGTTAGTGATACCGTTTACATGACCCTAGCATATTAATGAGAATGAAAGAAGTTCCCACCTCTGAATACGGCCTTGAATAGGTTAGAACTAATATGAAAGTAAATAATGACAGACATGGTATATAAACAGTGCTTGTTTGATTTGGAGAGAATGAGAATAGAGAATTTAGTATAAAATTGTGCCAAAAGTGGTTTCATTTTCTGGAATATGTTTTTAAAGATTACTTTTAATAATAACAGTAGTTCAGCATGTGTCAATAAATGTAATTATGTTTGCTAAGTATGTAATTATGACAATGAATTTAATAAAGTCTAAATATCCTATACAGGAGAAATGGATAGAGCATTGGCTAGAAAAAAGTTAATGTGAAGTATACAGAATTCAAGGAAATATTTGCATGTACACTCAGCAAGGAAAGTGAAGATACAGTTTTCATTAGATTTCGTTCATTGAATTTTAATTTTTTTCTTACAGAAAACACATAATTTTGGTAAATTTACTATAGAATATGAAAATACAATGCACATTATATCATATATATTAAATCTGCAAAACAAAAACGTTCAGATACTTAAAAACACCACGCATGTCCAAAGTAATCAGAATTTCTCAGATGACTTCGTTCATAGAGATCTAAAAGATAGTGTATGGATATCTCGGTGTAGTACTGTTTATCAGAACGGCAATATTTACTCGTTTTCCATTATGAACAGGCTTATTATTTCATCATCATACGAGGTAATGATAATTTCTTTAATTTTTACACATTTATATTTGTATTTCACGGTGTTAAAGGTCAGCTGGAATTAATGGCAGTAAATGTTGTGACAGCTAGGGTAGGTTGACCAAATCTATTTAAATCCACAAGAGTGTTCTCTATGATGTGAGGAGCAAGGCGACTTCAGCGGGAAAACACAAGTAACTGGATCTCTCTCTCTCTCTCTCTCTCTCTCTCTCTCTCTCTCTCTCTCTCTCTCTCTCTCTCTCTCTCTCTCTCTCTCTCTCTCTCATCATAACATTGCATTCGTTCCTTTATTGTCCCCATGTTTTCTGTTGGACACTGCTCAAATTTAACTCTTGATTTCATTATGGAAGATCGCATTTCCGATTATGCAAGCATTCCATTCATTGTGGTGGCATAAATTCATTTGTGTAAGGTTACTTGGTAGGTTACATCGAAAAATGTTTATTTTGCTCAGAACTGTCGCTGCAAATTACAACTTGAATGAATACTGTAAAGTTTACTACTGCACTTAAGCATCAGTGATTTCAGAACCGTAGAATATGATTGAAAGTTATACGAGGTCAAGCAGAAAACAAACACAATAAGACTGAAGCTCCTCCCCTTTCTAAAGTTGCCAGATGTCGCATTATTGAGCAATATATGTCCGAAGATTTAAAAAAACTGTATCCTCACTTTCCTTGCCGAGTGTACATGCACATGCATGTAAGATGGGTGAATAAAAGAAATATACAGCAAGAAAACAGTATTAAAGATTTTAAGAAAAAAATGTAAATATAACTGATGGGTATCATCTGCGTCATTGTTTTACGTTTATGAGCTTACATGAGTACTCTCCACTCTTACCATAATGATAATAACTTTATCATTTTATTATACTCACATTATTGAAAGAAATAGCCAATTCCATTGCACTGATTTTGTTTAGTTTTCTGCTTACCTTATGACTTTCTTTTCAGGTTTGGACAATTCAGTGATTAACATTGCAAAGTTTATTTCAAAATAACATTTTAAGTAATTTTGAGTAGGTTATAGCTCTATTCATCCTCAGCTTGCATTAATTTATGACCTTCGAATACACAGCTGATATTACAATACATGTACAGGATAGTAGAGTACCCATATTTATTACTGACTAATGCTTTGGCCTTACATACCATATCCAGGTAGACAACTTCAGACAATGTATGAGGCATTGGACTGACTAGGGTGGGGTGGGGTTGGGATATTGCCCTCTTTGTTCATTGTCATAATTGGGAGAGAGATGGATAAAGTTAAACCCCCATTCTAAGTTACTCAGTTATGGAAGGGCAGACTTCTGTAGGTGATACGGAAAAGGCTTTCATCCTAGTGTTCATCATCGTTTGTAATTTCTGAATAAGAACAGCTCTTAAAAGTGTTGTCAGGGTAGCATCCAAGATATTGACTGACATCAACAAAATTGTGCAGTCAAAACAGTTTTGGAGTTATTTCCTTTCATGCTTAAATATTGCGCAGCACTGTAGATGGCAAGAAAGATGTTTGAAGAGATGGGTGATCAGCATAGCAACATGAGAGCATCCTCTATTTTAGCATTTGAATGAAATCTTTGGGAGGAGGGGCCTGGTTATTTATAAGATGATCCACCGTGTGATGGTTTTTGTATGATGAGAGTGATCTTGAAGTTGCCAGAGGTGGCACAGACATTTTCCTAAATTATCTTTTTAAGAGCTGCTTCATCCTGCTGGTAACACTAGAGTACACTATGTACACCTTATAAACAGCTTTGCTACTTCTTTAGCGTTCTTTCTTTTGCTGCTACTTTGTTAGTATTCCTTCTTTATGAGTTATGTTCTTGAATAATTTGACTTGAATTTATCTGCTGCATTATCATTGGGCAATTTGCCATACCACTGCATCACATTTCAAATTTAATAGGACTGGCCCAAAGATGATGTTCTCATATGAAATGTAAAACTTATGCTAGAAAAAGCTCAAGAAGTCAGAAAAGCTAAGCTGAATTAATAAACTGTGAGTTGAGTTCTATAACACCATAAATACCAGTGTCACTGATGCCATGCACAATTAAGTGAGAAGAGACCTAAGATGAAGAATAAATTAAATTTAAAAAGGGGCACTGGCAGCAACCCTCCAGAGAACCTTCAATACTTTCTACTGGTGAGGGACATGAGAGGATTAAGTAGAAGCATACTGTTCAAAAGGAAGAATAAGCCAGCCAACGAAAAAGTTGAGAGTCTATTCGGAGAAGAGAGTATTACCAATTAAGTGCAATGGGTTCTTCATTTATATGCAGGTAATATTCTCAGGTAATGTTCTAATTAGTAGGGTATATATTAATATTCCTAAGCTTGAAAAATATGTATTTCCAAAGAATTTCAGCAATTGTACATGTGTTAGCTTTGTTCTGTAGATCAACCCCAAACATCAGTTTTTTATTACCAATATCAAATAATATATGTATTACTGTACTATATACAGGAGTGGTATTATAGATATACAACCATTACAACCTAATCAATATTACTATTGCAGTAGGCTAAGTATGGTCACTCAGAAATGTTTCAGTAAATCTCAAAATCCCTTAGAACAACATGCCATAAAAGTACTACAGGCAGTCCCCGGTTATCGGCGGGGTTCCGTTTCTGAGGGTGTGTGATGATATCCGAAAATCACCGCTAACCGAAAATCGGTGATTTCAGCAATTTTCGGGGGTTATCAGCGCAGAAAAGCGCCGATTATCGGTTATCGGCACCTCTGTTAGGTATGTATCGGAGCCAATACCCAATTATCGGCGCCGATAAGCGGAAATCGGCAAATTTTGGCACCGAAAATTGCGATTTTCGTCGCTAGACAAGCGCCATAAAACCGGATCGCTGTTAACCGAGCCCGATGTTAACCGGGAATGCCTGCATCAGGCAACTTTCTCATTATTGCTTGAAACCTTCCATGCCACAAAACCACACATAATGGAAAGTGTGTTGAGTAATTTCATGCCTTTTCCATTTTCAACTGTATTTTTTGTTTTACCATAATGCTGCTGCCTTACATTACTAAATTAAAGGATGTCACAATTTACTGTAATTCTAAGGTTATCAGCATTTGTTACATGAAGATATTCTACACAATTAGCATTTGTAACAATTACATTTGTAATCCACATCAGTTTTTTTTTTTATAAAAATGTTAAGTAAAACATTTTTATGAAAGGTACTATAATTATTTACATATAAATAATTTTGTAAATTATCTAAACTTGATCATTTTGGAAACTTAGGCTTAGCTAACACTACAAGCCATACTAGTACGAATTTTCAGTAGTGCAGAACACCACCAATAACTACATTAGGCCTAATCCAGACAGGAAACTCATCAAATATATCTAAATCTCTTTCAGTATTGTGTGATCCTCCCCTGTCAATGGCTTCACCCAACCTCTGACAGAACCCCAAGAACCTAAGTTTTTCAGAAACAATTTCTTGACACCTACACTGAAGTGACTCCTATACTGTACTGATTTAGTGTGATTATTAGGACTTATTTGTCTTTATTTGACTAACAGTCTATTTGCATAAATATACTCCAAAAATTTTTCTATTTGGCTGAATTCCCAACACTTTGCTGGCCATTCAATCTGCTAACCCAATGATCTCGGAGATGAGATGTTAAACATTTGTAACCTGTTTCCCATCTACTTATGAATCAACTGACTTTTCCTGCAGATATGTGTCAACATAAGGCATGAGACTAGATTAGAGGGGAGATTTTTTATTCTCTATTTATTATGCTTTTGAGAAACATTATGAAAGACAACATTCTGGTTTCTTAATGTAATTTTAACTATAATTATTGTTAGTACTCTTGCTTAATTTTCTAACTGAAACTTCTGTTTCCTACTTAGCACTACTTAGTAATCTACAGAGAATTTTTCAAAATGGTTTGTACCTATTTCTTAAAATGAAATTTTTTCTTGCCATTTTCTTTTATATAATGCTATTCAGAGTAATAATTACATACAGTAAACCGCCCATATTTGCGGGGGATGCGTACCCCCCATAGCTAAAATCTGCGAATACTTAAAACCCCCTCTAAAAACGCTCAGAACTGCCTATTTTGATAGTTTAAACACAAAAAAAAATTCTAAAAATACTTATACCTGAGTATTTTAATAGTTTTATCACAAAAAGTGCATTCAGTCATGAAAATACAGTAATTACTGAATATTTCTCAGTGAAAAATACAGCGAATGGGTGAATTTTCCACGAATAATGTGTATATACGTTCCACAGAGAAATCCGCAAATAGGCGAGTCCATGAATTGTGAGACTGCGAACATGGGGGTTTACTGTATATTCTAACAGAAAACGGTATTTTCCATAATAAAATTAAGTTTCATATATACTTCCAAGTCAATGGCGGGTTTGGTTAACGGTGGGCTCGGTTAATAGCAATCCGGTTTTATGGGGCTTGTCTAGCGCCGAAAATTGGCAATTTTTAACGCCGAAAACCGTCAATTTCCGCTTACCGGCACCGATAATTGGTTATTGGGGCTGATACATACCTAACAAAGGCTCTGATAACCGAAAATCGGCGCTTTTCGGCGCCGATAACCCCCGAAAATTGGAGCTTTTCGGCGCCGATAACCCCCGAAAATTGGTGCTTTTTCGCGCCAATAACCCCCGAAAATCGCTGATTTTCGGTTAGCGGCAATTTTAGGTTATCATCACACCCTCAGAAACGGAACCCCGCCGATAACCGGGGACTGCCTGTACTTAGATATACTTTCCACTCGCACTGTAGTTAAAAATTTCAGGTTCACGGTTGCAATTCATTTATTTATAGTGTAGGTAACTATCCCGGTTTCTATTGGGGAACAATAGGTACAATGTTAACAGTGATCATGACTATTTTTGTGCTTAATGTCCATCAGAGGGGAGGAGAGAGGGTTCTGATCTTGTAATTCCTTGGTAAGTATATATATGAAACTTAATTTTATTATGAAAGTACCATTTTCATATACAGCACGTAACTTACCAATTACATAGCTGAATCCCACATTGATAGGTGGTGGGACAACTGGACATACAGTACTCTGTTCTAAAAATAATCAAATAAGAGGATGAATTTGCAACATAAAAATCTGTTAGTATTGATAAAATGCTTGTTGTAACCTTGCCTGGTAAGAGAGCTGCAGTAGATGATTACTGCCTTGGTCTGTGCTCATCTTGACCTCTAGCGACTTAGTGGAATGGCTGTGATAAGTTCCTACTTTTGAGAGGGGGACCTTAGAGTGAAGGAGACTTCTGAACACCCATAAAGCAAAACAGAAAACCTGCCCTTTCCCTGGGTGCAGTACCAAAATACAATAGACCAATAAAAAATAGTTACCAACACCAAAAACAATAAAGATTAAAACCATCATACCACTAACACAGACTGCTGGGCACCCAGGCTCCTTAAAAAAACTTGACACCCAAATTTCAAGGTGAAGGAGTTCCGGATAGGTAGGGTTGCTTCCTTTGCTTCCTCCCCGAATACCGAGCCAGCCACCGATAATGGACCTCAGGTACTGCAATTTTCATACTTCATTTCAATTTCTTTATGAGAGTGTGAGGCAAAAATGGAATTGAATTTCCAGTATGTCAACTGGAGGATAGTTGACAGCGACATACTATGCCTAAAGGCATATGAAGTGGCAACAGCTCTAATATCGTGTGCTTTCACCTTAAAGGAAGGTAGGACATCATCTTCTATTTGAGTGTGTCTTGATGATCACACTTCTAAAAACAAATGACAGCATTCTTAGACAATGGTTTAGAAGGATTCTTGACAGAACACTCTGATTCTCTTTGTCCTCTCTAAACAATACCTCAACACCTTCACTGGGCAAAGGACCCTTTCCTCCTCCTCTGGTCCTAGAATATCCATGAGGTTTTCAATAGAGCACGAGCGTGGCCAGGGATTAGACGGGGATTCGTTCTTACCAAGTAAGCCAAGTACGAAGATGCACACGGCACCTCCCTTTGAGAAACCAATGCACATGTCTATAGCCTGCAACTCACTTACTCTTTTGGCAGTGCCAAGGCAACAAGAAAAAGTCTTCTTGGTTAAATTCTTGAATGAAATGGTAAGGAGAGGTTCAAAAGCAAGACCCGTTAACCAATTAAGTACAACACCCAGGTTCCATGACACAGAGTTGTCCTTCAACTGTTTATAAGTCTCGAAAGACTTAAATCAGATCCATTAGGTCTTTATTGGAGGACAAGTCTACACCTCTATGATTGAAGACTGATCCCAGCATAGCTCTACAGCCCTTAATAGTCGTCCTTTGGAAGTTCTCTGACAGAGAAGAAAGTCTGCTGTTTGGTTTACAGTGGTTTTAGCAGACAAGATGTTATTGCTGCTGCACTACCTGCGAAAGATAGCCCACTTGGCCTGGTAGACTCGGCTGGCAGACTTACGTCTACATCTAGAAATAGCTTCCGCAGCTTGCTTTGAAAAGCCCTTCCCTCTGACGAGTCTCTGGATAGTCTGAAGCCTGTTGTAACTAGAGCGGATAGTCCTTGACGGAACTTCCAAAGATGAGGCTGTCTGAGAAGATGTGGACTTTGAGGCAGTAACCTTGGGAAGTCCACAGGCACTTGAGAAGGTCTGGGAACCATTCTTTGAGAGGCCAAAAGGGCGCTATCAGGGTCATCAATACGTTTATGTGACTCCTCAATTTGTTAAGAACACCTCTCACCATGTTGAATGACACAAAGGCATAGAGGTCCAGGTTCGACCAGTCTATCAGCATTGTGTCTGTCACCCATGTCTGAGGATCCCAGACTAGCAAACAAAATAGAGGAAGACGGTAATTCTTCGATGTGGCGAACAGGTCCAATGTCGGCCTGCCCCACAACTTCCAGAGGCTGTCACAGACACTGGAGTGCAGGGTCCACTCTGTTGGAAGGACCTGACCCCGTCGGCTTAATCTGTCTGCCAAGACGTTCATCTTTCTGTGGATGAATCTGGTGATAAGTCTGACCTGATTCTGGTCTGCTCAAATTAGCAGCTCTTTCGCTGTCAAAGGGAGAGCGAGTGGGTTCCGCCCTGATTCCTGATATAGGAGAGAGCTGTGGTGCTGTCAGAATGTACCACCACGGTTCTGTTTGCTACTGCTTTCGCAAAATGATTCAGGCTGAGGTGAATGGCAAATAACTCCTTGGCGTTTATATGCTGTTTCCTTTGATCCAGAGACCAAATGCTGGAAGCTTCCTGAGTGTTCAGAAGAGCTTCCCACCCCTGGTCTGAGGCATCTGCAGAGAAGGAGAGGTCAGGGCTCAGAAGTAGTAGAGAATTTCCCTCTGAAAGCCTCTCCCTGGACGTCCACCACCCAAGATCTCGTTTTATCTCATTCGTAACTGGGAACGTCACTGTATCCTGTTGTTGTCTTCTGTTCCAGCTTGTGCGTAGAAAGAACTGAAGGGGCCTCATATGAAGTCTTCCTAGCTTCACAAACTGTTCTATATATAAGAGGGTTTCCCGCAGACTCATCCATCGATTCGCTGAGCAAACTGGAAGCGAAAGGAGGTCCTGTACTGACTGAAGGCATGACTCTATCATCTTTGGGGAAGGAAAAGCCCAAAAACTCACAGAGCTGATCCTCATCCCCAAACAGAGAATCTCCTGAGTTTGGGCTAGTTGGGAGTTCCCCTGATTTATTAAAAGACCAAGTTCCTCTGTAAGAAGATCCTTCATGCACTGTTCATGAGACTGGGAGAGGAGGAGCCAGTCGTCTAGGTATAGGCTTATATTGATATCTAGGAGGAGAAGCCATCTCGCGTCGTGAGGGGTGACAGGACTTGTGTGAATACCTGTGGGGCAGTGGAGAGACCACAACAAAGGGCATGAAACTGGAAGAAGACTTTGCCCCTAAGATAAATCTTGGGTATTTCCTAGACTCTGGATGTAAAAATGTGGAAATACACATCCTGCACGTCGAGTGTTATCATCCAGTCGCCCTGTTGGATGGATGATAACACTGACTGATTTGTCTCCATTTTGAACTTCCGTCTTCTGTATGAAGAAGTTCAAAGCACTGACGTCGAGGACAGGTCTCCATCCCTCCCGATGACTTGGGGACCATGAACAAGTGGTTGTAAAATCCTCTCGAAGTCCGATCCTCCACTACCTCTATGGTCTTCCTTAGGAGGGAAGACACTTCCTCCAAGAGAGCTACGAATTTCTCAGAGCCCTCCAAGTATGCCGTCAATGCAATCAGCGAATTCACAAGAGGAGGGTACTCTATGAACGGAATCGAGTAACCCTCTTTGAGAACTTTGATCGTCCAAGGCTCCACACCTGTTGCACTCCATCTCTGCCAGAAGAGAGTGAGTCTGGCTCCCACGGGCACACGAAGGATAGAGGAGTCACTTTTTGGAAGAGGTTTTGGCTGAAGTCCTCTTAATGGACTTACCGTAGAAACACCTTGGAGTGGGGTCTCAAGAAAACCTGTCTGCCTACCTGAAAGGGATGCTGTTGAGAGGGGAGGCAGACTAGGCAGAAAAGGCAGAAAGTTCCCTGGGGCACTTTGAAGCTGCGCAAGAAGGTCTTGAGTTGATTTTTTCTGCAGATCAGTGGCAATCTCCTTCACCGTTGATTGAAGGAATAAATACTGCTTATCCAAGGGAGAATATAAAAGCGCAAACTTCTCAACCAACATCACTCCTCTCATGGCGAAGAAGCACCACAACTCCCTCTTCTTCAAAACTCACGTCGCAAAAAAAACCGCAACCTTGAAGGAGCCATCCCTCACTGCCATATCCACACAGGATAAAACGCCCAGCCAATCCACAGCCAAGTCAGGCAGTAAAACATTGTGATCTTCTGTTTTCCTGGCAAGAGCTCCTATCGCCCAAACCAGAAAGCTGAAGACTTCCAGTACTTTAAACAAGTACTTCACAAGGTGATCAAACTCCGCAGAAGTGATGAAAGCTTTAGCCGAAGAAAAAGCCGAGCAACAAGCTCAGTCTATCACACCTGAGAAGTCACCTTGGGAAGAGGCAGCACCTCGCAAGGAAGGAGCCTCTCTGGTCGCATAAGAGAGATATCTCCTGGCCATCAATCTAGCAGGAGGAAAGGCAAAAGAGGCCTTCCCTTGTTCCCTCTGACCGGACAACCAATCTTCTACCTCTCTTAAGCGCCTTTCTCAAGGACGAACAGAGAACCATCTGAGGCAGGCGTGAACTAGAATCTGCTGGGTTTCTCATAAGGAACGTGGAAGCGGGCAACACTGGAGCAGCTGGTTAGAAGTGCGAGGGGAAGGTTGCCAAAAAATATCTCATCAAGGAAGCATAAGCCATAGGAGGAGGGTCTGATACTACTACTTCCTCCTCTGAAGAAACAGGAGAAAAAATAAGGTCTTGAGAAGGCTTATGTGAAGGGGGAGCCTCATGCAGAAGGCCCAAAACATCTTCCAACTGCTGCTTGATACGCACGAAAGAAGGATCTTCAGGCATGCAAGCAGGAGACAATGATGAAGGTGTGCGTTCAGTGGAAGTCAGGTGGACAGTTGGAACCTGGCACTTGGCTAGTGCCAAGTGCTTTGTGGAAGCTGAGATGTCTTGAGGCAGGCGCTCTGGAGTCCGAGACGAGTGATGAAGTTCAGCATGTGAACGCTCAGAGGAAGGGCGAATGGGGCTGCGCCACATACTGCAACCTGGTTGCATACTAGTGGAATGGTCTTTAGCACGCTATGGAGGAAAAGGAGAGGCATCTCCATCATGATGTCTCTTCAAGGGACGAGATTCACCTGGGAAGCGCCAAAAACCCCTCTTATTAGCACTAGTCACTATCGGAGTCAGACGATAACTGGTGGGCACTCACTGTGATGCCCTTCCAATGGCTGTCAGAATTACAAAGCATCTAACCTCCTTTGAACCTTTGGTATGCCTGCTCCCAGGTTAAGTGGAGTATTACAGCGACACTTGTTTAATACTCTGCACTTCGTCCATAAGGACTTTAAGCAATTCACCCAACTTAGACAGTATTAACTACAAGACTAAATTTACGATTGACCTTACTCTCGAGGCTGGCTACGGTACCAGGATCGGAAGCATGGGAGCCAGGAAAAGGAGTTGATGGAGAATTATTAGGAGGACTAAGGATGGGGGATAAAGCAAGGGCAGGAGAAGGAATGTTACAGCCAATGAGTTGAATGTTAGTGACAGGCTCTACACTCTGAGCTCTACTTTTGGCTCTAATAGCCACCTTCCTTTTCCTGTCTCTATCTAACTTATCCAAATAAGACCAGAGAACCTTCCATTTCTTCTCATCCCATCCAACACATTCATCACAAGTGAGATCTATTGAACACTCTTGTCCTCTACACTTTGCACACATCATATGATGACTATAAATGCGTTACTTTGGTCATTTGGGTCTTGCAACCCTCCCTACAATACCTAATACTTGATGAACTGGAATCAGACATCATAAATAAACTGTAGAAAAACCACTGGCCTAAGCTGAAAAGCTACCAAAATAATGGGTACTTCACAAAATCCTCAGGAAAAGCAAAGAAAAAACCTCAAATTCAACTACCAAACCACTCAGTGTCGACGATAAAGCCAGCAGAAAAGTACTGTAGTGTCAATTGCTGTTAACATTGTACCTATCGTACCCCGATAGAGAGCAGGGTAGTTACCTACACTATAAATAAACAAATCGCTACCACGAACTTCAAATTTTTAACTGCCGCATGAGTGGAAAGTATAGCTATGTACAGGCAATCCCTGGTTATCGGCGGGGTTCTGAAGATAGCCGAAAATTTCCGACAACCAAAAATCAGCGATAATAGTGCCAATCCTCGGTTATCGGCGCTGATAGCCGGGGACCAGCGCCGCCGATAACCCTGGATCAGCGCCAACAACCGGAGATCGGCGCCAATAACCAGGAATCGGTGTCAAAAATTCAGTTATCATCGTCGCTAGACAAGTGCCGTATAACTGGATTGCCGATAACCGAGGCCGCCGATAACCGGGGACTGCCTGTAATTACTTGGTAAGTTACATATATGAAAAATGCATTTCCTTTTGCATATGGAAAAAAATCTTTGTCTGGTGAACAAAACCTACAAAATTGGATTTGATGAACCAAATCCAATAAAAGGTGTCTTAATAAGAAAATATGCATTTTGCACTACAAATTTATGTAAATACAATGTGATTCTCTTCATCATTATCATCAATGATGAATATTTTAATCAGTAAAAAATAATTTAACTGATTGCTTCTATAATACTGTAGTATAATTACAAATTTTAATAATAAAATATTGTTTCTAGAAATCTTTTAACTTAAATTTAAGTCTCTATATTATCTTGATCCTGTTCTTCACAAGTTTTGAGAGAGAGAGAGAGAGAGAGAGAGAGAGAGAGAGAGAGAGAGAGAGAGAGAGAGAGAGAGAGAGAGAGAGAGAGAGAGAGAGAGAGAGAGAGAGAGTGTGTGTGTGTGTGTGTGTGTGTTGTGTGTGGGGTTCCAGTTATCCCAACTGCGTGACGATAATCGAAAATTGCTGATCATAGCACCTATCCCTGGTTATCGGCGCTGATAACCAGACCAGCGGTGATAACTGGAGATCGGTGCATATCGACGCCGAAAACCCAGTTACAACAAACCCCCTGTATTCACAGGGATGCATACCACACCCCCCCAACGAACAGCTAAAATCCGGGAATACTTAAAACCCCTCTACAAACACTTAGAACTGCCTATTTTGATAGTTCAAACACAAAAAAAATCTCTAAAAATGTTTATACCTGAGTATTTTAATAGTTTTATCACAAAAAGTGCATTTAGTCATGAAAATATGAAAATACAGCAATCAGTGAATATTTTTCAGTGAAAAATACAGCAAAAGTCTGAATTTTCAGCCAATAATGTGTATATACGCTCCACAGAGAAATCCACGAATAGGCGAGTCTGCGAATCATCACTAGACAAGCACCACAAAACCGGATTGTCGATAACCAAGGCCACCAATAACCAGGGATGGCCTGTATTTGGTATGGCATATGAAAATTTATGAAACCCCTACAATATATTACTGGTTGAAATGTTGTGTATGTCATGCGCTATATTCATTGACTAACAATTATAAAAGTAGGTCCTCAACTTATGGCGGGGGAGCCGTTCCAGTGCCGTGCTGTGAGCTGATTTCCACTGCAAGTCGGTGTTTCGCTATTATCAGCACTTTAACAGCACTTACGGTGCTGTAAATTGATGTTGCATCAAGTTACAGCACCGTAAGCGCCGTTATCTTAATGCATATTCTAGCCATTATTGCCGAAAACGGTGCTGTAAAATGCTATTAACAGCACTGAAAAAGTGCCGTAAGATCAAATTTGCTGTAAGTCGGTGTCACCATAAATCAGTGACACACTGTAATCACTTTTGTAAACAACAGTGCGAATGTGTCTGGCATTGTGTATCATTTTTTATTCCTAGTTTTGTAAGTTACCAGCCCTTAATAAAATGTGATTAATATAATTGTGCTTTTCAGTACAGTAAATATATGTATAGGAAAATATATTTCGTTTTAGGTTTACTATATGTATTCAGTTATAGTGTGATGAAGCGAAGGGAAGCTGTAAAGTGGTAGTGGGACAGTGACACAAATGCAAATCACTGCAGTCAGCAGATGTTTCAAATGTTTCAGATGTTTTGGCTCGAATGAACACACAAAATTGAGGCTGGTATGTGAGGTAGCCTACTTAGTTGGTATGCAAGTACATAAGTTCGTGCATTAGAAAAATGGAGATTGTGTATCTAATTGTACCAAAGGTTAGGTCTGGTTGAGTATTATCTAACCAAGAGCGATATCGTCCAGACGTGGCCTTGTGTGCTCCGAACTCTTAGAAACCGGCAGTTAAGATGTCTGTGGTGATGCTGTGGTGATAGAGAAAGAACACTGCAATCTTTGCAGTTAGTGGTTGTTTCAATGTGGTTAACTTTAAGACTAGACGTATAATGTCTAAAGATGGAATGTGTGGGAGTTTTGAGTGAAAAGGCATTCAACCAGAGTAAGGTTAAATCTTGAATCAGACTATTTTGACTTGATAATTCATTTACTATGCATTTTAATTTTTTTCGTTAATTCATTACTTGTTGGGTTTTATTTGATAATAAATCTATTTATGTAGGAAAGATTGTGTTTCCTTAGAGTATCCATTTTGAGGGTTATGTTGGGAAGAGAGAGAGAGAGAGAGAGAGAGAGAGAGAGAGAGAGAGAGAGAGAGAGAGAGAGAGAGAGAGAGAGAGAGAGAGAGAGAGAGAGAGAGATATGTGGGTTGAGTACAGGAGAAAGAGAGAGAGAGAGAGGGTTGCTAATTACCACGCTTCTGAAGATAGACCGCAAAACACGTTACGTAGCATTTCGAAAGAAATGTTATACTGAATTACATATTTATCTTAGGTTTCAATCAATGATACATGAATGCCTAGCACATACTTTCATACACAATACATGAACATTTAATCACAAACTTTCCACTTCACACCGAAACAGACAATACTAAGCTCAAGTCAGTCAGTCAGTCAGTCAGGAATCGTAGGATTAAAATGTCAGTAATTTTTACACTGTCAATTTCGAATTTGCTTGTCGATACATTGTTTTTATTTATGAATATACTGTATCCTACTTTTTATTTATATAGTGGCATTTATATTACAAATTATACAGTACTTTATAGTATCTGTATGCAAGTATTATTCACTGTTAATAATTAAAAACTATAGTACAGTTTCCAAATTGCAATTATTCTTAAAGAGAAACAAAATGTTGGTCCTGACTCACTTTCTTTCAACTAGAAGGGTGTCAATCCTTAGTATGTCTCAAAGGTCACGGAGAAGTTTCAGCATTCCTAAGGCGGCTGCCTGGTCAGTATCCTCAACATAATAGTCCTAATTGTCCCAGTATTGTATATGAAGCCTGGTGAGGCGAACATTGCTCACTTTGACAACTGTGTTTATATACAATGTTATTCATTTGGAGCTTGGCTGTGTGGGAGGCCATGTTATTCTTGAAGAAGAGACAAGACTTTTATTTTAATTGATATACAACAGTATTCACCCCATCATACCGTGCCAACAGGATGAATATTGGCAATTATGATGTCTTTTATATTGCTTTCAAACTTTGTAAGCAATCATTTGATTTTTATAATGAAGGTTTGCCTTCCCTTTATTATTTTTTTTATTCCCCACTCAGGTGGTGGTTATTTCATGATTTCAAATCACCATAGGAACCCTCTCAATAGTGGAAATAAGCCTTCTCCACAAGTTGCTGGGCAGCCCTCTGCTGCAGTGGGAAAGGGCACATCAGAATTATGCATCAGCAGCGGACTCCAAACAGGTCAGGGGGACCTAATGGCAGCCTCAGTGCAGACTTAATTTTCAGTTATCTTCCAGTTGTAAGGACATCACGATGGAGAAGCTGGTTGTTGCTTTTCTTGATAGTTAAGTGTAGACAATACTTCACCTTCAGGTCTTGAAGTGCAAGGTCATGAATTATCTTGAAGGAATTGTAAACATAACAGCATTATATGATCAGGATATCAATTTCATAGCACCCTCTTCTCTGATGCAACCAATGAATTTCACAAAAAACACAACTATGGGTAAGCCCACTGCAATGTCATTGATCTGCTGGTAAATCACACCCTCAGAGCATCCGAAGGGGATGAACAGCGCCTCTTTCACGCAGATGCCAAATAGGGTCTTCAGTACCACCTTTGGAATGTTGATTAGAGGGTGGTATCATGATCATACACCTCTGTCAGCATGTATTAAATGGTTCTGTCAGCTGAGCATTTCCAAAAAGGTACTCAAAGTCAAGGAAAGTTATGATGCCATCAGAGCTGCTACTGTGGCCAAGTGCATGGAATTCTTCTAAGGATGCAATGCTGCAGCAAGGGGGATGAATGGCATCAGTATAACCACCAACTTCTTTGCAGGGTGATGGGTAAGATTGGGAATCTGACTAATGATAAGGGGAGTGGATTCCCAAATAAACAGTCCAGGTCAAAGTCTCCCACTATCTTTGAGAGTTCCATGCCAACACAACTAGCATTGACTACCTCAATTACAGCAGTTTGTTAGCATGCCACTTAATGTCATCTACAAGATTCTGGTAGAATGGTATCTATCATGGTTAAGTAGTTTTCCTTCATCAAGGAGACAAAGACAAAGAGAGAGAGAGAGTGTGTGAGAGAGAGAAAGAGAGGGTTTGAACTTGACATAAATATTAAAAAAAGGACAGAAAAAATAACTCTGTTTCTATGAAAGTGGTATCTTACACATCTGCCATCAGACCCCTCCCCTTAAATGGCTTCATTTTCAACAAGGCCCACTTCCCATGGAAAACTTGAGACCATTCCTGAAGAATATGCATCATCATAACTGTAGATGGCACTGCTGGAGTAGATAGCCCAAACCAACTCTCAGCCTTCCTCCAGGTACCTAAGTTCACGCAGTATTCAACGGCAAGTTTTCAGAATTTATCTCACCAGTTTCAGAATTTATCAACTTTCAATGCCTTTTTCAAACAGGTTTTGTATTAAATATACTGTACAGGTATTTCCCCATTTACAATGGGGTTAGGTTACAAAAACCCCATCATTCTTGAAAAAACATAACTTGATATTGGCCTAGCCTACACTAGGGTATACACTACAATCTATACATATATGACAGCCTAGCCTATGGTATATCCACAGCCAACCATGGTTTGGTGACCATTAATGTATTTTTATACAACAACTGCCTTATTAGTTGTTACCATATTGTATTATCATACATGAGATAAAAATGTGTAGGCTATGTGTGAACTACAGACCTAAGCTAGCCCAGGTGTTACACTCATGGTATCCATTTGCAAAAGTCAAATAGGATATTAAAGCTGCATTTAAGATAGAGGTAATACAGTAGTAATGAAACTGTTATTTCACTTACAAAATCCATTTATATTGTATTATTATTATACTGATATATTATCATCATAATATGTATAAAAAAACAATCGTCCCGCCTGTGTACGAAAAAGTGATTCTCAGAATCAGCTGATTCAGCCTACAACAGAAAGAATTAGGAAAATAATTTTTTTAGTTGCTAAAAGAAACGAATGCATTAATGGAATTATTATTATTATTTTTTAACATAAACGTACAATGGGTATACAAAGGTAAACCTAACATACCCTATGTTAAAAGTAAAATCAGTAAATTCCCTCACAATCACAAATAAGCTGTTTCCTGCCGATTCATTTGTTTACCAAAATAACTCTCTCTCTCTCTCTCTCTCTCTCTCTCTCTCTCTCTCTCTCTCTCTCTCTCTCTCTCTCTCTCTCTCTCTCTCAGTACTGTACATATATCCCTTAATGAAATGTGAATTACTTTATCACAAACATAAAATTACAATACAAACTCCAAGTAGTTCACGACGCCTTCGAATGGGTTCAGCGCACGTAAGCAAGTTACAATTTTTTTTTTTTTTTTGCTTTGCTTGATTTACTGTACCATTTTTATTACAAGTTTAGTTTATTCTAAGTATGATTAGCACACATAACAGTAAACAAAAGAATACTTCATCTGTAATCACCGTAAAAATACTTAAAATGCTTATTTCATATATACAGGCAAGACAAAACCCAACAGGCTAGCTGTAAGCACCAGGTTCACTGACAGCATGGAATTGAGTGTGCATATGTACATACCCTACAAACTTAATTGCAATTATAATTTGGTTTATAAAACTAAAAAAATGAGAAATGCAGTAAAAATATAAACAAGAATTCTATAGCACAAAATATAAACAAAATAGTGTGTGTGTGTGTGTGTGTGTGTGTGTGTGTGTTCTGTATTAGGCTTTAATGTACCCATGCCTCAGTTTCTCTCTCTCTCTCTCTCTCTCTCTCTCTCTCTCTCTCTCTCTCTCTCTCTCTCTCTCTCTCTCTCTCTCTCTCTCTCTCTCTCTCTCAGTACTGTACACACATATCCTTTAATGAAATATGAATTACTGTATCATAAACATAAAATATGAACTACTCAATCATAAACATAAAACTCCAAGAAATTCACGCCGTCATCATATGCTACTGCCTGTGCCCATTGCGCACGAAATCTAAAATATTTTCAATGTTGTCGTATCGTTATTGCTTCGTAATTTGAAACCATCGGAACTGCTAATCCCATCGCAAACTTGATTTATAGTAAAATGAAACATCGTAAATGGGGAACTACCTGTATACACAAGCTTTACACTGAGTCTCATGTTATTATTTCTAGCTATATGAACTTGTATTCATATTATCTACAGCAGTAATAAATTTCATGATTACTGTCATGTCTATACTTATTACTAACTGCAGATGGTTACCTTTTCAAAAATTAAACACACTTTCACAGTAACATTCTATTTCAACATACAAAATACACTTCCAACATCCGTAGCCACATATAAAATGGAGCAGTTCTCAAAACAGGACACAGCACTGTATTTCCCAAAAATCCCAGTTTCCAGTATGCTACTGAGGCTACTACTAGTTATCACTTACTAACTCTAGAAAAAAATTAAGAGGGAATTTTCACAAATAAAAATGTAATCCATGTTTGGATACACTGCACTTGTCAGTTATTTGTGAGGTTTCAATGTAAAAGCTAACCAAAGATACTGTACAGCAGTAAAAACCCCTACACCTATGCATGGAGACCTTGCTATGCAAATTTTCCTTGATGACAAAAAGTTTCATATTTTTTTCTAAAAATAACTATCAATATCGCCATGTCCTGACATAAGGGAGATATCTTAAACTCGAGGTGATTAAAATAAGTAATGTAAATGGCAATGCAGTAAAGTATAGTTTCATTGGAATAATTCTAGTGGCCACAACCTTCGTTGGGGTGAGCAAATCAAAATTATATGAATAACCACATTAGAACACTAATGTGTTATAGTTATATCATAAAAACAGGCTTGAGAACCTAGAATTACTGTGACCTTTGCACAGAACAATTCAAGTTACACATACAATTATTTATTCATCTATTTACTTTCCTATCATTAGACACTGGAAAAGTTTACCTACCAAATATGCATAAACATCAATTATATTATAAAAATGCCAAAAACTACCTTGCAACAGCTATACTACAAAGAAAATAGACTTAACATCTCAATAAAAGTAATACACAATGGTAAAACAGGAACAGAGCTAAAGATATATGCTAAAAACATCAACTGAATAGTATACGGATACACACAAGCATTTATACATTATGCACATTTATAAAGTACTGTATCATTAACCACACAACAATAATTGCACAGAGAGGAAAATGCAAAAATTTTTTCCTTCTTAAGTTTGTATGGAAATATTCTGCAACTATAATGCAGTACCTTTCATTCTAATATTAAAAAGCATCATGTAACCCAAAAGATAAAAGATATTCCATGGTTTAACAACCAAAAGCAAAACCTGTGTGTATTCATAACTACATGTACTTTCTTAAAAGTAAGATTACACACTGAAGATCAACTAAATGGTCATAACAAGGCATATATATCATTTGTACCTGACATAGGACTAAAATTTCTTATCAAAATAATCTGGGGCTACTAAACTGCACTTGAGGCAAGTATCACTAACTTCTTTTATGGGGGTTCATATCCATTAAGTACCCTAAAATAATGTATTTTACTAAATATTCCATACTTACAAGCATAACTAAGAAAATATTCCATATTTACAAGCATAACTAGGATAAGGTTTCAGAAGAATTTTGCTGTGTACAGAATGTAAAAGTTTTTATAAATCTAGTTTTTTCATACTAACCCATCTATTCTTATTCATAAACATTTGCAATTTTGAATGCTCCCAGACTCTGCTACCCTACTGAAGAATGAGAGTTCACACATTCACCGTCTACATCCAGTTAAGAACTAACCACCCACTTCCCTGTTCATGTAATCTGGACACAAGGCAACAGGATATAACAGGTTGGGAGCTAGAAAAAAAATGCTGGCTAGCCGTTTTCTTTATCATTCTCAGCTTATCTCAATCCCCCAATCATTACAAAATGAGAGCAGCCGAGTCCCTGTCACAAAGCAGCTGTGCCTCAGATGGCACTAAGATCAGCTAATTGTTGGGGTACCGTAGGTGACAGATCCCAAGCAAATAAGGCCTGTCTGACACCAGTGTAATCACTCACTTGAGCACTGTGAGACAGTCAACAGTTCAGAATACAGAACCTGGAACTTGGAAGACTACAGCATAGCAGACAAACTGGAGTTATTTTCCAGAGTCCTGAGTGGACAGGTATCACAAAATACATATCCTTCAGGTCTTCTAAAAGCACTAAGTTGCCTTCAATGATAGAATGCAACACAAAACACGTGGTTCCATCATGACCCATGTCTGAGAAGCAAACTAATTCAAAGAAAGATCGAGGATTAGTTTCTAGCCAACAGTCGACTACTTCACCAAAAGGAAACCCAATTTCACGAGCAAAATGGCAGAGATGGAAAATGAAGCACTTCAGCAACAACAGCCATAATAAAGTTCAGTGACAGCAAAAATCTTTGTACAACAGTGAGGCCAGTCCCCCCACCCCTTCACTTGCTTGCTTCTACTGAACACCTTGTTACAAAACTTCAAGACTAACTGGCTTTCACCAGAGGTATACCTACATAAATGATGAAGGTTTGTGTCCTCATGATAACAAAAATATTGGCAAAACAAGAGAAATAAGGCAAAAGCACCATACAAAATTTACTGGAGAAAGAAATTAAGCAGGAGTTACAAATGAATCATGTGACTAAAAATACCTGATTAGCAGAAATCAACCATTATACTAATTTAAGCAAAAAAAGGAAAAAAAAAAGTTGAAATAAAGGAATTTTAAAATGAAAAAATGTCAAGCAATGCTGAATGGATAACAAACAAGTTGCCAAACCAACAAGACTGTGATTGGGTTTAACCTACAGATCTAGGTGCTGTACACACACTTCTTGGACAAGTTACCTCCAAGAATCTGTTCTAATTGTGACTGATGAGGCTATTACAAAGAAACTATAAATAGTTAATACTTGATCAGCTGTTCTTTCTTTCTGATAAACTAAAGCCAGCCATTAAACAGCCAATTCATACAGTATATGATCAATTTAGCAACAAACCCATTTATAGATGATTATTTCTTTTCTAATCACTGAGGGTTTAGTAATCATTGTGCCTTTTCAGCCTGGAGCTCTAAGAGTTACTCAAGGTATGCAATGACTAAATGTTAATTCAAAGATTTATAAACTATACCACCAAAATTACTGTCTTTTTCCTTCTGACCTGGTTCCCAAAAATAAAAGACCTTAGCATAAAGATTTCAACAAGACTTTCTAACTGTTTTGTAAACAGCTAACTACAGTGTTTGGATAGGTTAATTTCCAACTGTATGTATGAGTACAGGTTATGCGTTGCTTACCATCCAGGATGCATTCCTATAAGCGGAATGTCAAGTAATTTAGATGCCAACCTAGTTTCATGTTGACTACCATAGAGAACAAGCCTATCATGACTTACTTACCTGCATTTTACTTGTAATGACTAAACTGTTAAGTTGCTGAAAATCTATTCTATTTCATACAGTCTCACAACTTAATACAATATACAGTATGTTGAATTCAAAATATATATAACTTTAGCAATATAAATTATGCATAGCCTTGGCTTAATTCATGTGGCAGTTTAACATTTACTGTATCACTGTTCAGCATTTTTTAGATACTAAAGAGAATGATAAAAAAAAAAAATTAGTAATACTGAAAGAGTAATAGTATACCATATTACAATATGTTGTAGTGAAGTACCTAAGTATGTAAAAACTCACATTTTTAATATAACATAAACACAATACAGTATACCATATTTAAGTTTTATGCATCATTACTGCAGCAACACAGCATTTATCTGTAGCCTATACAGTTCAATGCCATACTTTTATATTTGATGTGTGTCAAAAGTGCTGCATTTAATGCTATATACAGTATATAAAACATCAAGTGCAGTGACTAAAGCTACACAGCCTATGTGTTGTTTAGTCTTGTGTACATATCAGTGTCAGCTTTGCTTACTTCAGTGTATCATTGTTCTATATTTTTATAAAAGAAAATACTATACAACATACTGAATAGTATGAAATAAACGAATGCTGTACAAGAACTTTATCACAGTGTATTATAGTACACTGCAGTAGAGAAGAGTAACTGATATGACGTTTAATGCATCAGTAAGTACACTTATAGAAAATTAGAATACAAAAGCAAATAAATGAAAATTCAACTGCCAGCTTTCCTTAGAATTGGCTTAAAAAAGCCATGCTATAAGCCAAGCACTTGCTGAAACTTTTAACCATTGTCTGACGAAATCATTTTAAAGCAATAATTCACAGCTATATGTTAAACAATATAATCTAATAGCCCCAATTAACCATGCTTTTATTACACTGATTTCAATTACAAATGTTGCTGGTTGAGAAAGTATCAGACCACTGTTAGCTGATCAAGATTTTTCAAGTTTCTTGTAAACTAATGAGGCCACAGATGTATGTTATACAGTAATAACTGTATACCACATGTACGGTGCTGTACATACAAAATGGTAACCATTGAAAATGTATATAAAAAGGTAATTTAGCACCCTTGAAGTGTGGTAGCATTGCACTTAGATATGCACTTCCGTTCAGAACTTCTAATACTCTAGTTATTGTGTTTTCATTTTCTTGTTATATATACACAGCATTCACTATACATACACAACACAAATGCAAAACTTTGGATGCCTTGTGTCTGAAGACATTACTTGAGCATGAATATGTAGTTTTGGTACTCTAAGCTGCAGAGACAAAGTTCTTGATTAGGCACATTTGCTTTCTAACACATAACATTTACTGGTAGTTTTCTTTAGTATATACTTTTGTAAAACTACATGAATAATCTTTTTTTATCTATGCAATTTTTAAGTTAGCAGCACTTTAAATGTATTCACACCCCCTTTGGATACATGAGAGCAATGAATATGCAGCCCAAGTTAAACGGTCAGATGTTAAGCAACGCATATCTGTACTGATATCATAACTCTGAAAAGTCAAATCATATGCTCCAAACATTTATATAAAGAAAATACCCATTGCAACCCAAGTATGCAGTCCAGAAAAATCAGGTAATTAGAAAATATTTATCGTATTTGAAATAAGACTAATACTACACAATCTGGAAGGTTCAATTGAAATCTCAAAAGAACCACAACTAATTTATTATGGAAGCCTGTGGTACTCCAGCTATTAAGAGTTAACAGGAACAGTAGAGTGGTTAAATAACTGTGTTATCACGACCAAATTCTTTTTGGAAGACAAATGAGCCCTCAACTGAAAATGAAGTACTTCATATACTATTAAATGCTCAACACTAACACAGGACTCCCGGGCCTGGGAAGGTAACAAAAAAAAAAAATACTTGCAACAGACATCCCTACATATATAGAGCAACTATTTGCTAGATGGTCTTCAGCTACGAGATAAGGAATTGAAATAATTGTTTTTTTTTTTTATGCACATATCAAAAGTATGTACCTTCCCACTCCCCCTCTCTACAAGCTTTAAAGCCTGGTCTTCTTCAAACTTAAAATATTCCAAAAGAACATTATCAATAAAGTCAATAAAGCCAGACTTGGTACCCAACAAGCCATTCTTACTCAAAATATACTATAAAAGACACTAATAATAAAACCTCAAGATGCCTTGAGAGAAAACTATGCAAAAAGATGTAATATAAAAAAGGGAAAGGAATAAAACAGTAGAATGATGGGGGCAGTATTTGAAAATCTACAGACTGAAGAGAATGTTTATATACATAAGAAGGATCAAGAGAAAATGTGACCTCTAAAGAGGTTTGAAGATCCCTCAAAGATGAATGGTTAAAATTACCTGGACCATCAGAGATAACAAGCTATTATCACAAAGCAGCTGATTACCAGGCAATGATGAGCTAATCAGAACACAGTATATGAAGCCATGATAAAATACAGGATTGTAACACAAGAGTGGGAAAGAGGCAAATGATGACAATAGGATTAATGCATTACTCAAACTATACTACTCTACATTTATGAATTTCATTTATTTTTAGAAAAGATAAAACTGACGTTTGTGCTAGAATATTTATGAAAGCACTCAAGTTGAAATAATTAGTTTATCAAAGACTGCACTAAGGAACATGGAATGCACTACAGTATAAAAAAAATACAATATAAAGGAATGGTTGCCTATGCTTCCCAAGTGATAACTGTCGGTTTGACTTCATGTCTTTATAACGAAATTAAATACCTGCAACCAGACACTATGACACAAATTTGTGGATCTTGTTATGGCATTTGACACAGTACCTAGCAAGCAATCACATAGCATTACACAAGCAGAAGGGTACAGGAAGAACTCATTAAGCTAGTGATATCACTGTACCATAACACAAGAACTAGTTTACAACAGTAATGGAAGAAGCCACAAAGGAGAGAAAAGGACATTAGGAATGACGAAAAGGCAAGTGACTTAGCATTAAAAGCAGGATCAGAGGGAAAGGTCACAAAAATGTTCACAAGATGTTAGAGTCAAATAGAAGAGAACTGTACAACAATAGGCAAACAACACTAAAGAGGACTGGGAAATATGCTGTATGGGAAGTGCAGGGTGAACTCAATACTGTACAGTATACTTAAAATTAAACAGATGATGCAGCAAGAGACATTCAAGACTGAAAATTGTAAGAGGAATAATAGACTATTATGTTGAAAATGTAAAAAAAAAAACAAATGGGGAAGAGGAGTATCTGTGTTAGAAGGATACAAAAAAAAAAAAGAGTAGAAAATTCAGTTGCTTTTGGCAAATGGATTTCAAAGCAGGAACTGAGAGGTTAATAAGAAGGAAGAGCAGCAAAAGAATGGATAAACTGGAGAGAGATTGCTAGACTGCTGAAGTATGAGTATCCTATCAACATACTACTATAAAATGCAAACTTACAAGAAAATGAGATTTTTAAAAGGTGTTACAACATTAAGCTTACATGCATGGACAGAGTCCATGGGAAAATTGCAATAAAAATGGGAGAGCAGCTAATGAACAACCAAATGACTGACACAGAATGAGGGGGGGAGAAGTTGAAAAGCTGTAGATATGAAGCAGCAGAATAAATACCAGTGAGAAAGGCCCAGATGTCATGAACCTATATCATGAACCTAACTTTACAGAATTAATGATGAATGATAATTCCTGTACTGTACAGCATAATGAAATCTTTTAAATACCCCATCTAAAGTTGTTGATTTAGCTGGCCTCCTGCCAGCACAGGGTCTTGCTCCTGGGTAGCCCAAAACACCCCACAAAAGGCAACCTTACTTTCGTATAACTGAACATATATGATACTGATTTTTTATACCAGCCCTACATTAGTCTCCCTTTTATTGTTATCAAATCTCATTTTCTACAATTTTGATTATTACACAATAACACATTAGAACATTTTTATTCTATATTGTAGATGCCTGCATAAAGTTGTGTAATTCAGTACTACTCCCCAGCATATAATACAAGAATAGATCCTGTTTATTGATTTGGTCAACAAAATATCAATTTTAACAAATCTAATCCTTATGTCAACATTAATTTTTGTGTTCAAAAGAGGGGTATTATTGTACAGCAATGAACATATTACATTATGGGCTATACTGTACACATTTGTTGATGAACTCATTCTGAAATATGAGGGGCACAACTGGGAAAAGTGTAGATTCATGACAAAAACTTATATAAATTAGTGTGATAAACTGAAGAGCTCATTATACATAAACTATCAGTAATAAATATAACATGCTCATATCCTAATAATAAATACCAATTAACTAGTCTCCTGCTTTCACCCCAGCATGCACCATAAAGGAAAAGAGAGAGAGAGAGAGAGAGAGAGAGAGAGAGAGAGAGAGAGAGAGAGAGAGAGAGAGAGAGAGAGAGAGAGAGAGAATAATTATAAATGACTGTAACTGACCTTATTAACCTACATCAATGGCAACATCCCTTTCAAATTGGGTGCTAAGCCATTGTAAACACAGATCTTCAAAACTAAAAATATTAAACAAAGCCCCAAGCATCTAATCATAAGAAATAATTCAACACACACTTTGAGTGTTTTGGGTTACAAAATAATTTTCAAGTCCTCAACTACATAAAGCAAACACAGATATTTAGTTGATCTTCAGTAATTTTTTGTACAGCAGGTTTGATATTGAGTCTAGTGAGAACATATATGTAAGCTTATAATCATAAATACTAGTAACTAAATCTACAAATCCCAGTACTTAAAAATCACCCTTATTAGAACAATTTGTGCTGCAGATTACAAACAACTTGATATTCAAAGCTAGATTCAGCATCTGAAAAACAGACCATCCTGAATTTAAAGGGAAGGCAGGTAAAACAGCTTTCCAACAAGTAAGAAGCTCCCTTGTAACTATTCTTCCCTACTGAGAGAGAGAGAGAGAGAGAGAGAGAGAGAGAGAGAGAGAGAGAGAGAGAGAGAGAGAGAGAGAGAGAGAGAGAGAGAGAGAGAGAGAGAGAGAGAATGAACTTCTTGGAGGACAAAGAGTAATTCTGAAAAGAACTAGAAAGGGGCTGAAGAAACTAAGACATGGTTATACCCACATGCTCCAGGGCTGGCCAGGCACCATGAAGCCTTGTGAGTATAAATGAAAAACTACCATAACTCTCAGGTATCACAAAAGCAATAGGAAGGGCACCTCTATACATTAACAATACTAGAAAAACACAGAAGACAAATCCTAACGCATTATCATTTCCTGGGGAGGGAAATGTTAGATTCAAGGGAAATACAAGAAAAGAAGTTTTCTTGTGGAAAATACATGACAAATAAGCAATCACTTTACTTAAGGATTAATCAGTAACCAACCACTGCCAACCAAAGTAAGAGAGAACCTGCTCAGATGTAGGTCTGAATTTCGGTCAGTGACCATACGTGAGTCGGCATGGTCCAAAGAGTGGGCCAGAACCAAAAGTACATACTCTGGCACAAGTGCCTGTCAGCAACACAGCATGCAGCCCCTAAGCAGGCAAGGAGCAGTTAACAAAATTGTAATGAATGTGAAAGAGACCCGGTAATTGAATATCCTTGTTACAGATCTGATCATGCACAAAACTTGGCTCGATGACTGAGGTTGTTACATGTATGGATCAGGTGCAGCACAAGTCATAACTAGAGTATGGGCACATGCCTCTCTACCAGCACAGGAGCCTCCCATACTAAGAATGGTGCACGACAACTCAGAAAAATCATTAGCTCCATACCAAGTCACAGCAGGAACCTAGCACAGTTATCTGCAAACATGGACAACAATAGGAGCTCATTACCATCAAAACAGGCACCAGGTATGGTCTGCATCCTACAAGGAGGATTGCCAGGATTTAGGTCTTTCTTCAGCCCTTCTGCCAAGATACTCTCCCAACCTATCATACTCCAAAGACAAAGAAGAACTAGCCCGCCACAGACTGGCCAGAAAAGGTCACTCATAAACACTTGTGAGTAAACCTAAAGCTGCTCCTGATTACTCAGTCCCAGTGAAGGTATCTAGACTAGCATTTCTTCTACAAAAAGGAAAACTCAAGAAATCTCAGAGGATTACCCAAAGGGAAAGAATCCAGACAAGACCCTCTTCTTCACTAGGCAAGACTGAAAAGGGAGGAGAGTGCAAGAAGGACAGATACAGTACCCTATGCACTCCAATGTAGAAATTCACATGAATAATCCTACACTGCAGAAAATATGTAGACATTCACATTAGGTAATGTTTCTCTGCATACAAACCTATGGCCTTGCCTTAAGATAAGAGGCTGATATCTTGTGTGAACAATGCATACACTTGTTAAAATACAGCTAACCTGAGGGCTTTCACACAAAATTCATATAAAGAAGAAATACTGTACACAAAATTCATAAAAGGAAGAAAATTTGCCAAAGCAAGGGAACCATAAAAAGGAGTTACTTCACTATTCCAGTATCTTTGACATATTTGAACAACCAAAAGCAAGCAAGAATAGAAAAGAGCAATATAAGAAAATTTCAAAACCCAAGTTGAGTTCTGCAACAACAGCAGCAACAGGTAGCTAACTACCTTGTTCCCTTCCTTCATTGACCAAACCAGCTTGCATCGAACATATAGTATACCCATTTAAAAGACAGTGGTTTGTTTCCTTGTTGAAACATACCTAGCTTACAATGCTTACATATAAGAGCACCATAATCAACAAAGTCAAATAAAGCTTTAAAATCATTTTACCTGAAAAAGTCTCAACACATATCCATCATCCAAATTGCATAGATAGTCACTAGTTAGATACAGGAGGACAGGAAAGGAGAGAAGGGAAAGAAAAGGAAGCAGCATGGAAATTGTTTACTCCAATGCAGCAAAACATTTTATGGCCAGCAACTCCTTTGCATCTCATACAAGTCTGCTTAAGGCTTATATTTCTGCCACCAAGCCAGGGACCAATGCTAAAACATATACAACAAAAACCTATTTTATCTTGTTTTCCACATTTTACATTTACAAGACACAGGAAAATATTATTCCACAGGAACTTACTGTTAGTCCATTTCACAACATCAAGACATTTCCTTCCTTCAAAGGAATATGAATACTGCAGAGTCGTTATACGATAGACTGTTCAAAATGGCACTCAAACTTAAAACTGGTTATGTAGCAAAAACAGTAGACTACAGTATGCAATTACATTAGGAGATTAGTAAGAAACCACAAATGTAGCACAAAATAATGGATACCATGATCCTAAGGCATTGTCGAAAGAATTTGGTGGCCTTGAAAAAATAGAAAAAAAAATTCTTATCAAAAGCAGCAACAAAGCTGTGTGAATACTGTAAATGAATGGCTCAACCAAGCACTACTGCTAACAGCATGCATGTAGTGCAGTTTGGTGGCCTAAGCAGGCCTGAATAGTGTTTAGTAACAATTAGCAATACGCAGGTTTGAAAACAACAGGAAGAAAAGCAAACCTAGGTAAACGTTTTCTACCAAAATGTCAGACCCAGGTTGACTGAGAGTGAAGATGATGCTAGTCTACCCATACAGTTAGTCATTACAAGCTGAAACTGCATATACTTTCGTCTTTTTAAATTTTGGATAGTCCACCCTTCAGACACCAGGTAAATGTATACTACTGTCTCAATACTTGCCAACAGTACACATTAACCGACAGAGTAACACCTAATAAACTATGCCTCAAACTAACAATTGGCAAAAAAATCCCATAATGTATTCCCAGTGTAACCAAAATCAATTGACCAAGAATTAAAAGGACAATCTTTTGAGTATGAAAAATAAACATATCAAGCACAGATGGCAATATCCCACTAATTCTGATAACTATATGCATATCTAATCAGCTGTCCATCCTACAGATTTATAAAAATATGACTTTCAGTTTTTACTCTGGACATGTTTCACATATTCTCTGTTAATGATTAGTATTTTGCCCGGCAACCCTGAAATTTTATACCAGTACAGCTGTACAGTACTGTATTTTCAACCACTCCTATGTTCACATATACTGCAATCTGGCAGTTTTAACTTCATCATAAACACTGTACCATTTGGATATTATCTTTTAAGCCTACAAAATTTGTATACTTCCATAACAATTCTGACTGACAAGTTCATGGCTTCCAACTAACAGCTAGAGATGCATTTGTCCCTGTACTGGAGCCAGTCAAAAGCATAATCAACTCCAAAGCACAGCATAATTGCCTGGTTTAATATGGTCTTGCCAAAGTTCAAGTAAACATCTAATAAAGGACATTCCAGAAGCAAGCTAAACTTATAGTTCTCAGATCTTATCTTTTTAAAAGTTTCTTGTATATATAAACTCATGCTTCTTTTAATTACATTACAAATCCCACTATGAAACCATTCATTCTGCACTACAAATTCCAATATGAACAATTACAAAAAATTTTGCACTGAAATGTAGTATCTTTTTCCAGAGATAAGAAAAGCCTGAGTAATTTCACTAGTGATTAAGTTAATTTACTGCCTTTTGATAAAAAAAATATATCCGTGGTGCTGATCAAGGTTAAAAAGTTTGAAAGATATTCACACAAAATGTACTTGCAAATGTTTTTACAGCTGAATGCAATTTACATGACAAGTCAATGCACAGCTTATTTAACAGGGCTACCCATTTAAAACTCCTCACATATCATCATAAACAAGATAATCTCTCAATGAAACATTCTTGGAAAATTAAAATGCAAATGTCATCCCATTCTTCATACCTTAATACATAAGGGTGATTTTCTTTTTCTATTACTTTCCCACATTTCAAATAATAAGACATATTTGAAGAATATGCAAAACCTATACAATTATTGGAATGAAAACGGAACAATTGAACTGTCACTCCTCAATATCAAACCTGGTAATAAAAACGTAAATGGAACACTCACCCCCTGTGCCTCCGAGTCGCCAGACTCTTCCATTCCTCCTTCTGGATATGCTTCTCCACCAGCATATCCACTAAGGTCACTTTCCCCATCCCAGTTATCAGCAGACTGCAAAACACAATTAAGAGATAATCATCAATAATCACATAGGGTCAGGATATTTAAAGGGAGGCAGTCACCCGTATATTTTGTCATATTCCTCCCTGCTAATGTGAACATGTTCGACTTCAGTAAATGTAAGTCATCACAAGCATATCTGAACACCAGAGACATTCCTTTCAAATACTGTTCTTACAATATAACAAGATTTTATACAAAACCACTCATAAAATAGCCTTAAATTGCACAAAATGTATCCTTATGCACACAGCAAACTGTTCCAGGAGAGAAAACTCCTCTGCATTTATTAGGCCAACTCCCACATCCCAAAATGAAGCTACTTATCATTCAGCTCTGCCAGACTCCATATGAGAGAAATAGGAAAGTTGGTGGATGCTATTAAGTTTAGCCTAAGATAAAAGGGTCTGTATAGAAACTTTTGTATTAAAAACATAGTTTGTTATTATTGTCTATTTAGGAAGAAGGACACTGGAGATGGCCAAAGAGGATGTGGCTGCTTCAGGCCATTCCCCAACCCAGGGCAAGGAGTTGTCATGGTTAGGGCCAACTGAGCACAGCTGGGAGTTTGTTATGGAAAAATCTCCACTCAGTGGGTTCTTCCATAGCTAATGGTTCTATAAAGGAAGTATAATTCAATGACAGACATTCACTAAGCACCAAAGTTGAAGATATGGTTACTCCAAATACATAATGTACAACTCTGTGTTCAGAAGTAGATGATGATGACGAATGATTCAATAATTTCCGCAGTGATGATACGTTCTTACGAATATACATCCAGTCCTACAGGACATTATAAAAATAAAACTTACAAAAGGCACTTTCACAACAACAAGTGCCCACTCTCAGTATGTCAGGGAGCTCCAAATTGTACTTAAAAAGCCAGAAGGCCACAGAGCATGGACTTCATGGACCTGAATCCCAAGGGAAGTAAGGTCTTTAGAAACTGCAGAACAAACCTGCCTGATAGCATGTCAAAGTCTGTAAAAATTAAATTCTTCAAGACAGGACAGTACTGACAACTCTTATGTAGGAACAGACACGAAACACATGGATGGAAGAATTCAATGCATTGCAGGTAGGCTTTAAGACACCTCAAAAGATGGCATGATTATCCACTTGGGTTGAAAACTGAAGGGTAGGGATGGCAAAGGGTCCAAAAGGTGAACTGTTTCTGCTGAAAGACTTTGTCTTGGCTACAAACTGACACCCTTAGTTTTGAGCATCAAATTGTAGAAGGATGCTTCTGACAAAGGCTTGTAGGGCTGAGGTGAGGTTGCACAAGACCAGACCCAAATCCCATCTTAAAAGATTATCACAGGAACTCAAGGAATAGACTTACTGAAATGACATAAGGGATAAGGAAGACTCCTGTTGTTTCCCAATATAAACCATGCTGACTAAAACTTAAGGCAACAGAATGCCTGACAGCCGAGTGTTTCTTAAAAATCTGTAAAAGAATGAAATATGCTATGACTGGAACTGCCGTAGCATATCTCATCCACAAACCTCACCCACTAACTATGGCGTAGGGTCATGACAAAAGACTAATACTGGGTGGAAATGGATGTTGCAGCAACCTCAAAAATAATTTCTTGCTGACTGCTAAGTAACGAGACCTAGAGCATGATGGCAATCAGTACCAGGTACAAGACCAGCTCTAGCTAAAAAACACTACACACTTCATAATGCTATGTAATATGAAAGTCTTATAAATGAAGAAATGACTTATAAACGAAGAAGGCATGTCACGAAATCACAGATGCTCGAAGTTCTGGAAAGAAGAAAAGTAAGTTAAGTATACCTTAGTTTAACCAGACTACTGAGCTGATTAACAGCTCTCCTACGGCTGGCCTGAAGGATTAGATTTATTTTACGTGGCTAAGAACCAATTGGTTACCTAGCAACGGGACCTACAGCTTACTGTGGAATCCGAACCACATTATAACGAGAAATGAATTTCCATCACCAGAAATAAATTCCTCTAATTCTTCATTGGCGGTCGGAGAATCGCGGGAAGTGCTAGCTGAGGACCAGCAAGAGTGACTAGCTGAGAACAATACCAACCCACCATAAGATTTTCACATCTGAAAAGTGAGGGACTGGGAAAGAGAACTGAAGAGGATGAGAGTGGCCAAGCATCCACTAATAAAAAAAAATTATCAAACTAAATTAGTCTAATACAGCAAGCATTATTTATAACCTACTGTTTCTTATACTGCCTTTGCAAATGGTTTTCAGTGTTTTCAGATTGTTCAAACCATAGCATACAGTCATACTTAATCCTGTTTTTAACCTTTCGCCTATTATTACAAAACATATACATACAATATACAGAAAAATTACAAATTAAATCATTATAATTCTTTGTACACTATATATATAGAATATTACCAAATATAATTTTACTAATATGTATTTTTACTGTATTATAGTACTATATTCAGTTTAACAGTATTAAAAAAATGATAACTGATACTGATAGAAAATTGTCTTATGAAAAAAAAAATCTTATCTACAAACCTACAACTAAAAGACTTAAATTAACCCAACCACCAAGTCACATAAACAGACTAAATATTGATGGCTTGAATGATTCATTCTTGGGTGAGGTGTAAACTGGTAAAAGAAAAGTCAAAAGAAGTTTGACAGCTGAGAAGGAAAAGATTACGGTGTATAGATGGAACGCAAAAGTCAAGTAATGCAGTTGGGAGCAGAAGATATTAAGATAAAATACACTGGTGCTGTCCACAGTATACTGTCAGTAGTAACCCACTACAGGAGAAAGCTATGATTACTGAATCTGCATTGGAGATTTGTAATTCCATGTTTCAACTGGAATTAGAACAGTCACTTGAAACATGTCATACTTGTCACATTTAATTAAAATGGAATCAGAACCACTGCTTGAACTAATTTTTATCTGTCAATCCCCATTTCAACAGAAATTGGGATGGTCCCTTGAAGCACATTCTACTATTAATGGTGAAACATTCTCTAACTTGGTCTATCTGGGAGACTATCAAACAGGTTTCATCAGCAGAGTTAAGTATTTCACATCTATTTTTCTTAACATTCTGTTTTATAAGGGATATCCATCATTTGTAAGTTGACCTGTGTATCTTCAACAAAAATACATCAAGTAAGTTTACGAAGGTCTATAGTGTTTCAACCTTGTTTCAAATGACATGGTAACAACAAAGGCTTACGGTAGGTGATGGAAGGATTTATGTCAAGTTATCAACTTGAAAAGTGGTCATAGTAATAATATCATGATCTTTGCTGGTGTCTCTTTGCTTTACACACGTCTGGTTTCTGTGAAGGTAGTGCTTTTATATCAGTGATGATACACAAGGTGGCCCAATGCCATTACTATTCTAGAGATGCCTCTCGTGTAGTTATTAACATTTTTAGTTGGGATGGGTATGGTCATTAAACATCTCATAACTTAGTGGCAGGATTAACATCTGGTTGACATTCATGAATGGTTCAAGCTACAATATATGCAAAACCCCTCAAAAATGTGCTAACAAGTATTTATAAGTGAACTATCAATTTCTATGGCTTGGATGAGGTTCTGACTACCTGGAATATTGCAGTGGATATCTTCATAGTGGTTCCTCATGGCATGGTCTTTAACAGGAATGAAATCCACTTAGAAAAGCACACTGTAATCATACAGGTGCAAACAAGGGTACAGTGTTTAGATTAGAAGCTAGATTCATAGCCACTGCTTACCTTTTTCAAGAAATCATGTAGAAGTGGGGAGAAATTTTTCTTCAGAAATTTTTCATCAGAGCCTTTATGTTTTCATGTTTCATAATAAATAATGAGATAATGACAATGGTTTTTTCTAGGTCAGAAGGTGGTTTTTTCTGGGTCAGAAGGGTTGACTTTTAAGATGATGTACCTCAGAGGTACCTCTCAATATTTTGAGCTCACGTGTACTCTATAAAATATCTTGCTTACGTTGAGCTTGTGTGTTCTGATAAGGAAGCAAAGGTGCCTGGTTGTAAAAGGCATCGAGGGCCTTCTTGATTTCCCCATTGATGTCAAAGTTGAATCCTTGAAAATCACAGTGCTGATGGCACTGCACCTGTACCTGCTCTGACAACCAAGACCAAAACTCAGGGTTAGTAGCTTTTCGTTAAGCCCCCCGGAGTTACAATGACATTGAGAAAAAGAGCCTTCCCTCTACACTCCTCTCAGTAGTATAGCTGAGGAAGTTACATTCTTAGAATGTTTTGTGGAGGAGGTAGCTTTCACTAGTCACTTGCCCTGATGAAGGTGTTGTCGACATACTGATGCAGATGGCAGGTTCAGCTATGTGTGAGAAAAT
Source organism: Macrobrachium rosenbergii (assembly GCF_040412425.1). Classification (NCBI taxonomy): domain Eukaryota; kingdom Metazoa; phylum Arthropoda; class Malacostraca; order Decapoda; family Palaemonidae; genus Macrobrachium; species Macrobrachium rosenbergii. The sequence continues at coordinate 45,007,550 of NC_089763.1, read as the reverse complement.
GTATTTAACTATGTCCATATAAAAGTTGACAAAGAGGGCACCCATAGCTATGTCATCCTTTTGAGTATACTATGCAAATACTTTCCACAGATAATAAAGGGACACCATATCTTTCAAGGTTTTCACTGTACAGTACTCTAAACCTTTACTGTGACTCTGTCACTACATCGTTTCAGTGACTTCCTATGTCTCAGTAACCCGTTGGACAACCTTACTGAAGTCTTCAGTGATCATAAAACAAGTCCAAGCTATTCTTTTCATGTCTGATGAAGCTGCAGTCAGGAAATGCTTTGGCCAATTAAATGTAAAAAGTTCTCACAGTCAATACCAGGCTTTTGGTTTCAAGAGCGTTTCTTTGTGTTATGTCTATGATAGAGGTGGGACGAGGAACAGTTTGTCAGAACAACAGCATACAGTTTATACAAGTGACAGAATGAAGACCTACAAGATGACTCAGAAAATCATAGAGAATGGGGACAGATGAAGACCTTGGCCTGGCAGAATTCTGGCAGAAAGAGCACAGGACAGGATAGGGAACAGAACTTACCTATCTAACATCTACACGTGTGGAAAAGTTGATATAAAATGTTTATGATGACTATTATGATAATAACTGGTGGACAAGGATAATTTAATTAAATTACATTTCAAAACCTTAAGCTCCATTAACTTTTTTCAATACAAAGAGGATGAGGTGGGGATGAACAATATACCCTACATGTTAACCCATGTGCAGTATTATGTAGAATAAAAACAAAATGTGGAATAAAAACAAAAGATAACTTATGGGACAACACTATAGAATAAGCTTTGCTAAATGCAAATCATTACAGTTAAGACAAATATCCTTAATCACTAAAAATTCATGTGTTAGGCAGTAAAACACGAGTGGTTAAAAATTAAATTTGCAGTAGCCGTTGGAAAATCCTGCATATAAATCGTTAAAATCATCTTGTCTTGCAAGATCAGCCATCAAGCTTATAAAAATAGTGTCAAAGATTTCAACAATTTAGCAAACTTCTCTAGGGTAATTGATGTACAAGAAGAATTTACCAAAGCGTACTAGATGTATGTTGAATACCAGATTCAGAAATAGAATGCACTTAAGACTTAAATACAATGTACCATCATCACATTTTTCTGTACTTAGTGGTATAATTTGATTCCTTGTTTAGTTTAAGTGTCACCATAAGCTATAATTTATGAAGGTTGTGAAGCATTCACAAAAGCTTTGCTTCAAGGTAAACATATTTATTGAATATCTTTGAAAAAATCATTCATAACACCAGCAAGCTCTGTCATCACTGTTTAGTAATTATGTTCTTTTAAGCTGGGCACTTCTATGCATACTTGCCTGAAATATGACCAGGTGACTTGCACTATTTGATAGTAATATAAAATATTCTTTTTTAGTTTTTCATAATGCATTGGGGTTCCATGAGATTTTCAGATACAAAAGTTGGAAACTAAACAAATGGATTTTCTTTCAAATATTTAACTGACTATAAATTTTCTTCCAACATAAAAATACTATAGCGCATTGTGTAAGTAAAGGTCACATTATGTGACCTAATTCCACAACAGAATTAGCTAAGTTTCTTGAGTTGCATCAGAACCATCTGTACTAATATACATTTACATTTTGACTATGTATCCATGCACTGGATAAAATTAATAGGAGAAGAAAGCCTAACCTACATGATATAACTAAAACAGGTAAAAAATATAACCAAAGGAATAAACATGGTTAAAGTACATAACTTACCCCTTGAATGCCTGAAGGTCCTGCAACGGCCATGTCCTGTTCCAAATGCTGAGATTCAGAAACATCAGGTTTAGATTCTTCAAAACTTTCGTTTCCATATTCACTTTCTGGGGGTTCTGTCACCTCTTGCTTTATGAGTGGCATTGAACTGGGTTGCGTTGGTGATGAAAGAGGTGGAACATGTGAGGGATGGGCTGAACCTGTGGTTACCTGCAGAGTTCGGGGTGATGCAATGTGTGTCAGGCTTGAAGAATGCACTTTACCACTAGGTTGTGAGGTAGGTGGATGCTGGGACTGACTAACCGGCACTTGTAATCTCTGAAGCAGTGCTTGTTGCTGTTGCACTGTGTGAGGTGGCAAGGATGGGGGTGGAATGGCGAGAATAGGTGGAACCCTACTGGAAATATTGTTACTATTATTACTAGACACACCCACAGTTCTGTTTTCATCCGCATGGTGTCGCTTTTTTTTGGAGGGAGGGCTGGAGTCTGGATCTCTTTCTTCAGTACCCCTCCTTGATGGTGTTTGGGGCTCATCATCCGGGATGGCCAGACCCTTGATTTTAAGGCACTCCGCGGTTTTTATAAGGCTAGATAGTTCTGACTGAGCAACATCTACTTGTCCCAGGTACATGTAATCAAGTAAATATTCCAAATCTTGTCTCCTCACATCTTTCAGAACTATAACGATATTATTACCACTATTAGAAGTAAATATATCACTAAAGTATTCACTACACGTTGAAAGAATGAACTTGTGCACCGGATACAACCTCCCATCACAAGCTAATGTCACATCTGTATATGTGTGCTGAAAAAAAGAAAAAGTCAATCAGAAAGATCAACAAAGCTAACCTCTTAATTTGCAATGTATAAATATTGTATACATCATTTGTAAAGGGACAACTGAAGACTATTACCGCCTGGTTCCCACCAGTCACCGACCAGAATATTTACCGCCTTTTGTTTATTCAATATTTACCATCCTTTGTTAATTTTTATGTTTTTCCCTAAGGGGCTAGTGCTAAACTAGGTTCCCATTTTGAGCATAAAATGGTAGTAGTCTTCAGTTTTACCCAAAGCATTTAAATAAATTAATGCACATAAAATTATGAAAATCCTAACCTAGCCCACACAAGATTATGCACCAGGTAATTAACAGGGCCTAACTGATAACCTAGAATTGGCCCTATTGCCACTGGGAATCCACTGACCTCTTATGACAAAAGAGAAATATGGCCAACTTGCTAAGAAATACTTTGAATACTGATGAATGAATGTTTGTGAAATTCATCTGCAAAAAGTTATCTTAAATCATAGGACACTAATAATCTTAGAGCATGTGCAAATCAGTGACAAAATTTACTATATCATCATTTTGAGTCTGTTGTATAAAGAATATTAAAATACACACCAACAAAATATTTTACAAACACAGCACTGGTACCATATAAAAATATTTAACATACATAAAAACACTCCCTGATCACACAATGCAATGAGTGTGAGTGTATATTGCAGTGACAATCCCTGACCATACAATGCATTGTGAGTGTATATAGGAATGTGTGTATGTCTGTAGGAAAAGTGGCCTAATATCCTTACATAGCTTATTCATTGTTAAGGATGTAACTACTGCAGGACTTAACAAGGAAGTTCCAATTAATTTCATGCATGATATTCATGAAATGTAATATGAATGTAACCTGAAACTCCCATTTGAGTTTCTTCCCCTTCCACAATAAATAAATTGTACATTAAGAAGTAAAAATCATCTGTATCTTACACACCAGCAGTAAGAGAAAACACTGGCCTCTGAAACCAAAAAGGAAGCCATTTTTCAAGGTGTCTTTAGTGAGACAAAGAGGAAACAACAACAAGGGTTCAGTAAAAGGTCCTCAAGTCTGACATTTAGGTGAGTCTTTAGAGCAATACCTGGACATGGAAGCACCTAATATTCCAAAGAAATACTTGACTCTTGAGAATGACAACTGGACATAAAATGCTGTCTCTGAAGGCTGGGAAAAAAAAAAAATACTAACAACTATTGTTAGTGTCCTTCCAGGGCAGTCCACATGCTTTGACAATACCCTTAGCCATTCCAAAAATTATATGCACAAAATTTGCATACTCAAGAGGCCAATAACCTCAAAACAAGTAAGTGGGGGCAGTTGGGGGACTGTAATAGCTAGACACCCCTGTAATTACACTTCATGTCACAATTTTGTGACACTTCCTTATTCACTATTCCCAGTCAGATATCCCATTCCACTAGTCGACAGATTTCTCAAGTGTGGAAGGAGAGAGTAAATACAGCATACACTCTAGAAATCAAACTAGAATTCTTGACAAAAATCTTTTTAAATAAGATAGAGAAGGCTAGAACCATACCAAAAGTCACTCTACCCCAACCTGACTGCCCTGAATCAAAAGTTTCAGGGAATTGGGTGAAAATACAGTATTTCAAATTTAGAAAACACACGCTGCCATTTCAGTAAAAAGAATATTTCAAAACCTAACAAGGAACACATTGCGGACGGAACACATAAAAGGCCAAAATCTGTATAATTTAAAAATTAATACAGAATATACATAATCAAGCCACACTACAATAAATGCTGATCAAGGAGTGTGTATGAAAAATAAGCGGGTTCTAATGCCAGCAATAAATATACACAGATAAGAAATTTCATATCACCCAACTAGGTAGCTCACAGAAACATAACCACTAGTGGTACCTCTCTAAATAGTTTAAACCAATGCAAGTATGATGGAATAGCAATGAAATTTAAATTCAGGACTTTGTACAGAAATTAAAGGAAACAAGAAATAGATATTAAAAAAATAACTTAACTCTGATTAGGAAATAGGAAACAAGTACATATGAAGTAAAAAATAACTTAACTCTGATTAGGAAACAGTGAACAGTATACTGTACATGATATATCAGAAACACTCCACATATAATTCAGACCTTGTGTTGAGTTACTCAAGCATTGAAAGAATATGGCATAAACAAACTCCATGTATGACATACGCATCCCAAAAATAACAATTGCAAATGTAAATGGAAGAACCGTCAAAATGAAAAAAAATCCTTGTATTCAACAAAAGAAAACACTACTTTAACAAAAAAAATAAAATAAAAACACACAAAATGCTAATATTATACATTTAGCAATTCAGTTGGGTGTGTATTGTGGTAACTCCATACAAATCATAACAACTGGACGTACCTTTTCCCGCAAAATTGAGAGGTTTTGGAAGAAAGTGGAATTGTGGTTATTCCACTTCAGTGACAGGAGGCCTTCCTCCATGTCTCAGGCTGCAATAAGAAAAGCAAGTTATCTTACCTAGATATCACAAAGCGAAAAGGAACATCTAAGTATTATTACATAAAATATATTTCATAAAAGAAAAGTATTAAATTACTTTTAAGACATTCAGAAACTAATGAATTATGATAAAAAAAGACATAAGAATTTTAGATTGCTTGCAGATACCTTAAAAACTTATGTCTAATGATACAAAATAGACAGCTTAATTCATATTAGTCACACCTAATCTTCAGCCCATTACTGTATTTATAAATACACGATAATAAATTTCTGCAACTAATCCTCACAGTCCAGGCTAAATATATATGAAGCACACCCCTAGACCTGGCTAAATTTAAGGATGGCTAATTTAAAAAAAACTCATCAATGGAAAGAGGAAGATATGCATATGCGCATTGTATAAGAAAAAATTCTGAAAAATTTTCTGTACCTTCCGGGGGAAGTTGAAAGTGTGAATATTTCCAACACTGTGCGGGGCCTTTTTTTCCAAAAGACAGCTATAAAATTTGCTAATTTTACCAAGTTATAAGTGCTTTTCCAAATATTTTTTTTTCTTTTTGTAAAATTATAATTACAGCTCACACAATATCATAACAGATAACTAAAATCAGTAACAAATTCTGAGTATATTTATTGTAAAATATTTACGAGATGTCATTGGATGGGAATTTTGGACAACACTTTCCTACAACATCTCAAGGCAAACTGAACTCTTCCTCCTATACAACTGGCTATAAGAGTTGGGGTAAAAGTTGCCATGAGTCATTTAAGGAACATGGAAGTGATCTGAGCACTATCCCCATAAAATTCGTTCAAAATGTATTGAGCAAAATCTTGAACACACATGTATGTTTCCTGGAATTTACCCCAAAGCTATAATTAAACATACATGTGTGTTACCCATCCACAAGGGATTAACCACATAAAGAACAGTAGTAGTTCAAAACTATATCAGCATAGAATAAACTATGAAGTAAAACAGATACTGTATTGTGATAAAAGCATCAGCATAGAATAAACTGTGAAGTAAAACAGATACTGTATTGTGATAAAATGCTTTTCTGAAAACTATTAAACTCCATAAAGCATGACTGTATTCAGTACTAACTCAACCATCCTGTCTGGGAAGTTGGGTGACTGGTATACAAAACTGCCATCTTGCACAAAAACACATTCAAGGAAATTTAATTTTTATTATGCTATTGCTCCTCAATGCTAGGCTGCATTCCCTCGAAAGTTTACTACAACCACACAATGCTGAACAGCAGCCACTCTTGGCTAGTTCATAAAATTAATGAATGTTGAGGTACTAATGCACACTGGATTACCAAATGCTAAAAATTAACATACTTTACACTAACAGTATAAAGTCTTGATGCTTTCAGCATATTTCTGGCCAAGATTAGACTCTAAATTCAGTACCCAGCATAACTGTGCCTGTATCAGTCAAGTTTATTATTAGTAGGCACAAACTGACTAAATTTATGCACTGATATACTTTACCAATCATTATTTAACGATTCTAATGGCAAATTAATAATAAACTGCTGGCCATACATCATCAATACACAATTTGGCAAATCAAGACAATTTACTGTTAGACAGATTAGCTCATGGTTAAGTAGGGTGGGGGATTCTAGACAGGTGTACTCTACATAGCCTTTTTAGCAAACGGAGTCCCGAGCTTTCATCCTAACTTGCCTAAACCCTTGTGGTGATAGTTAAGTACCATGGACTGAATCACAATCAAATAAGAAGGCAAACTATTGGCTAAAATTAAGGGTTGATAAAAAGTTCTGTATCTTTTTTTTTTTTTTACCACTTTTCTTGGGATAAACACCCATTCTTTTCCCTATTCAGAACTCCAATTTCATACTGTGCTCCCAAACACTTATGAAAGGTGTGGGTAACGAAAAACGCAGAAGCAGATAAACACCTTTCCTCTAAAAATAATGGTTAAAACATACAACTAAGCAGTCTGAAAATTTGATATATTTGAAAATAAATATTTGTATTCTTCAAATTCTACACTAAGCCAAGGAATATAAAAATAAACAGAATGAAGAGACAGTATCCAATCAAAGTTTTTCATAATGGATCTGAAGACATTAAGGTCAGTTATTACTTTTGACTATGTCGAAATGTGTGCAATAACCTACAGATGCAGTAGTTATGGTATTTCCTATATCACGCCCATAATTTTTTCTACATTCTTTATTATATATAATACTTTGATCTCTGAGGAGCTAGTACTAAACATGGCATCCCAAGGAGCTTCTGCCATGTCATGGCCTAAAGTTGTAATGGCCTAACAGGTTCACAGCCAAGAATAATGTGGCTTAACTGTCCCAAACTCACAAACTATCAACAGCTGTTTCTGTTACTACTGTATAACCCTCTCTGCCCAGAATAAAAAGACAAAAAAAGTATACCTTCTAGCAGTAACCCTCTCAAAAATAAGGGGTAAGGAATATGCTGTGTGCAAATGCTAAGGGAGAAACAGTTGGTGCCCTCCTCGGCACTTAGAACCTGAACCTGGTGTGCAAGGTTAATATGAATTCCTGCATTTCACCTTCATGATTTATAGTGCCCTCTAGGTCTGGTTAGTATGGAGAGGGGTCCTGTGGGGGTCAGGCTACCAGTCAGATAGGACCCAGCACCAAAGGTTAGGTTAGGTTAGGATGGGGAAGGCGAGGCGAGAATGTATCCCTAACTGGGGAGGTTTTTGACAGAAATCAGAGCTGGCACCCTATGTTAGATTAGTGAGGCAATGTTAGGATACGTATAGCTGTTTCTCTCCTTATAATATTATTACATGCTAAATCACAAACTTGGTTTAAAAACCCATTAATGAAAGCAGCTCAGTACAGAAAGGCATATTGCAATAAGGTGTCACCTATGAAAGAGAAATAGATACCATATAAAAACAAATAAGATAAATAAGAACGAATAAGATAAATAAAATCAATGAGGCTAACATGAAATAATATATGACGAGTGACTTACCAGGTTGCTCAACAAATAAACCATCTGAACTAAGTTTGAACTATTAACATCTTTGCCCTTTCTGCAGTGATGCTGATTACAGACATGTACTATGAGTTTTTTTCTACAGCTTATCATGTGGTCTATACATTTTGGACAATTCTTTTGCTGAAATTTACTTATTTTTGGTCCTCCCATTGGGCTCCAAACTAACTGTTACACATAGGGCCAGAGAAAACGCAACAACGAGCGGTTTGCATTAGAAATAATAGTTAAAAATACACAAAGCAGACAAGTAGTTGGAAAAATACATGGTTAATATAATAAAATACTTCAATGTCTTGCCAAATACATCCAGGGGTGTGAAAACAGCCCTTTCCTAACCTGACCTAGAGAACCATCAATCAGAAATAGCCCAAGTGTAAAATTTCATTTATATCTTACTATGTACACCAGGTTCTAACTGGAATGGAGAGCACCCTTAGTTTTCCCTTGGCATTTCACAGTGCGAATTCCTTGCCTTCCAACAGAGAGGTGAACAGCTGGATGGCATGAGCTTACTTCCTCTTCACCCAATCCCAGTAACTGACTTGGGTGATGTTTATTTAAAGGAAAAAAGGCATCACCAGGGTGATGTTTATTTAAAGGAAAAAAGGCATCACTAGTGGAAGGGATAACTTCCAGCTGTGCATTCATTTACACCTTTAAAATACAGAAGATATAACTCATGACCTCCATCACCATTCCTTGCATGCAAGGCAGTGTTAAACTGAAGACAGTCATGAAAAATTGCTAAATTTTGAAAACATTCCGGTACTGCAGCACTAAAATCTACCCTATGATGAAGTTTTAAACAACTGAAAATGGTAGACAATTACAGTATTACCCATAATAATACAGAAAATCTGCACAATTCATTCTGATAGGCAAAAAATCATGCTGGGGTCTGGGGGCTAACCAGGTCAGGGCACAGCAAGCTAGGTTAAGGTTATGTTAAAGGAAAGTTTGGTTAAGATATATCCCAGCTGAAATGTCTCTGATCTGCCTTTAAGTTAGCCATGACCGTAGAAATAGGGTGCTCAACTCTTACTGCACTTTTGGCTCACTGTCTAACAAAAATAAAAACCTTGTATAAGCAATCATGGGTAACATGTACCACAAGCACCTAGCCTATCATAGGCCTGTATCAAAATGTATACCTTTAAAACAGCAAAGGACTTAACACTGATATAAGCCCTCATTTTTTTAATAAGGACCTTCTCATTCTCTTGGCACAAATATTCTCTACCAGAAAAAAAAACAATATTGGAAAAAAATTATGTGCCTTAGGCCTAGTATTACCAGTAAATGGTCACTATTTGGTGAGAGATTTAAGAATCATCATATAACACCTAGGCTTTACTAAATTTCAACAAAGTCTAAGACTATCATATTCATATGATTTGGATGGCTGAGGGCTAACCTCAAAGTTCACAGTGGGCTACCAAAACACAGCTTACCCTATGCCACTAGCGGATCCATGAGGGGGGGGGGCACCTGCACTCCCCTTAAAAATATTGACAAAATAATACTTAAAAATAATGACAAAATAATAATATTGAAGATTTAGATAACAGATAATAACAAATTAGGATAAAAATGGGAAGAAAATAATCTATTATGGAAATAACACAGAAAAAAATAATTATATATGTATATATATACATATGTATATGTGTATACTGTACACATATGTATGTATGTAGCCTATAGTATGAAAATTGGTGGCCCCATGAAATTTTTCTGGATCCGGTTGTGTCCTCTGCCCCACCGTACCTTATGCCTAAAGGTTCTAACATCCACCCAACACCTACACATTTCACATAACGCCGATGCCTAACCACCCCGCCCCCACCACAAATAAGCAAGCTTAGCGAATCTCTCTAAGAGATCGGTGGCATTTCTGACGATGATTCATTCCTGGGCGATCCATCCAAAATAGGAAAATCCGTAAGACTCGTTCCCGATCTCTACATAATCAAGCCGGAACGTCCAATGAACCTGCGACCTCGTCGAACAAACAGAACTTCGATCACGAGGAAATCTGATCAAGTATCTTATCATTTGATCTAACATATAATAAAGTGGGAAAAAAGCTCTACGTGATGACTCACAGCCTACGCCTTAACGTAGGTTGACTCACTCGCTGCCAAACAGTTCAAGAAGGCAAATTTAGAAACGTTTTTATGCATAAAATCATCGATTAACACCGAAGATGACTGTCGCCGCAGTACCTTCGGATTTCACCACTTCATCTCCGGTAAATCATACACCGAGTTGTTCTTCCCAAATTCGTCATCTGACACACCGTAGCATCCTTTAAAAGGTCTCATGAGCGCCATTGCGCACTGGCTCCCACACCCATCCTCCTCCCATAACACACCCACTTCTTTTGCCTTTTTATGCAAACGTTTCTTTCCTTCCAGGTCTATTGACAACATCCCCATGATCTCAGTACTTACATGTGTGATTATTCGCCACTGATAAGGCTGTCAGGTGAGTGCGGTGAGCATATGTGCGAACTTTCCTTCAATTGTCTCGGGAGTGGGCCATGTTTAGTTTCTCAAGGACAGGTTCTCCCTCTTGTACGCATTTAGAATTATGGCCGTCCTTTTGGAGCACAAACTCTTTTAAAAGGGTACCTCTACCTCTCATTTACAAAATGGTGAGGTTTCTATCAAGTCTTAATTCCATAGTGATACACAAAAAATCTATACGTAATAAGCTAGAAATTCGTAAGTTAATATCCTTGCATGGTAAGAAATATTTGATCAATGTGAATAGGCAACAAACGTTGAAAATTCTCCTATTGTTTGAATCTGGAAATGGCCTTTGACTTTGGTTTGAGATTTTTAATACTTTAGATATTTTATGGTATAATAACATCAAATAATAAACATAATTAAATTTTTAATGTAATTTTATTATTATCATTTTATCATATATGGATTTTTTGTTTGAAATAATGTCTTTCTTATAAAATTTGGCACTCACGCCCTTCGAACACAACTGGAAACGTAACACGCGGATAGTGGAACGTTGCCAGATGTTTCTCTCGTTCCAACAATTTACACTAAGATCTCAGATTATTTGTTACATTCGTAACTGCGGTTATTCAATGTATAATACGAATCTCTGCATAATATCTAAACACTTTTCATTACTAAATTTCTCCGTGTTATTCGAGGCATCTTGGAAATATAGCCAATCATATCTGTGTTGCCAATGAGTTAATTATATTAGGAATTCAATTTTTTTGAAGTGGTAACGTACCCTTAACTGCAACGAAGTTTGGACACGTGTACAGAGATTAATACACTTCTGTTCCATTTCATTAGCAATAAACGTTGTCATCAGGACGATTATACACAATCAGTCAAAATTACGTTCCCAGTTTTGCCCAATCGATATTCAGAACGTTCAAGTTGCCATTTTGTATTAAAGTCAATGAGTTTGCCACAGCGAGTTATTACCAGTTTTTCAGTCCGGTGCTGCCTGTACAATAAGATCAGATAATCCTCACTAAGATTAAAAGGCAAAAAACACTTGTTCATACCAGTCACATAGTCCTATTCGAAATTTACGTGAATACGTTTTTGATGTTACACTACAACGTTGTCTTATAAAATGCTCAAATTAAAAGTTTAATCTGGCTATAATGCAAATTGTTGCGCAACAGATGATGTCCGGAGTCCGGTAACCTTGAGTGCGAAACGACTCAACAGACTACTGCTGAAAGGGGAGTACTCTGACTCAGCTAGAGCATCTTGTACGCAATGGAACAATAGACGTTCGACTTACTTTTTTTTTTTTAAACTCGAAACATTTTAGAGCTTCGCAGACGGAAGATTACCTGAAAGATAAACAAAACTCTGTAACTGGAGATGAGGTTGTTGGTCACACAACCGACAGCGATCAGTGAAGGTCAACCAAGCATGAACTGGCCCGGCTCAGCGACACTGGACTTTGACGTAGACTATAAAAGCCGGTATAATTCAGATCTTCAGCACTTAAGTTTGCGGTCATCGTTAGTTTCACTAGGCGGGTTCAGTTTCATTAGTCATGGCTACTAGCTTTTCTTTAACTTTACTCTTTTTCATAGCCATTTTTAAATAGTTTCCAGTTAAAACAAATCGAAGTGCAATTCACAATAAGACACTGACCAGTCTTCAAGTTTTTGCAAACTAACCAAAGAAAGACAATACAGCAAGCAATGTCATTGTGGAGGACCTCCTATCGGCGTACATTTGGTTTATCAGACAGACCCCCTTTTTAATTGTCAGTTGATGGTTTCTGAGTGATGTGAATGTCCTTTTCGAGTTCAGGCTCGAAGAAAACTGGGGATGAAGAGTGGGTCTTCATATAGCCAACAGAAGCTGACCTGAAGGAGTACTCCAAAGTATGACAATTGAAGGAAAGAAATGCGACAGTGCTGTCACGAGGCAAGCAACCTCATCCCAAAATATTATTGTTTAGAACTTTTTCGAAGAGTTTTGGTGTCTGGTGTGAACATTGGCAAATGTGTCACAATGAGGTCCGAAATCCAACATTAAGAATTTTTAATCATTTTTGTAGTGTCTTTAAAGTCAAGAACTTGATTTTCATATTGAAAATTCCGGTGCCTTATCGTGTTATCTTGATTTTTCCAGACACCATTACTCCATTTCTTAATCTCAAACATTTTGTTTATAATAAAATGTACATATTTTGTGGTGAAAATAAAATTTTTAAATTACCTCATTAACATTTCCCGTTTTATATTTTCAGTTCAATTAGATTTATCTACCATCCGGTTTTCTTTTGTCTCTTGCTACTATATTTTAAGACAGGATCATTAATCCGTTGCCATTTAATTTATATCATGATTACCTATTATCTTCTTACTTTTCAGGTATATCACCTCCCTCTTGCTGCATAGACCGAAGTCTGTTTGATTTCATTTAATATCTTTGGACTGCAACCGTCATTAGCCTCCATTTGCTACTGTTGTTATGTTTATAATCACAGCCCTTTGTTATCTCAATATCTTTGCCATACAAACTACCATTAGTCACTTAGTCTCTGTCTGTAATCATAATCCTTGATATTTGTCTCATTATCTCTCACACGAACTGACAATAGCCTCCTAGTGTTAAACAGTATATATTCATAGACCTATATGTTTGTCTATCTCTTTCTCTGGAACACAGACTGTTTCTGTCTATAATCATAACCCTTTATGTATGTCTCCATCTGTCACACAAATTTCCTTTAATCCCCTAATGTTTAACTGTGTATAATCACAGCTCGTTATCTCTCTCTCTCTCTCTCTCTGGAACACAAACAGCCTTTAGTTTCCTACTGCTTTCTGTCTACAACAGTAACCTTTTATGTGTCTTTATATCTGTCACACAAGTTTCCATTAATTCTCTAATGTTTTACTGTCTATATTCATGGCCCATTATCTCTCTCTCTCAAACTATCATTAATCTTCTACTGTTTTTCTGTCTATAGCTGTCATTGGTTTCCTACTGTTTTTTCTGTATAAAAAAAAGATTACCCTTCATGTCTGTCTCTCTGTCTGTGCCACCTCTGTCACCCAAACTGTATTGGTCACTTACCGTTTATCTGTCAATAATCGTAGTCATTTACATTTTTCTCTCTGTCTCTTCCAGACGAACTTACAATTATTTACCAAGTTTTTGTATTTCAGTAATGTTGTGGGTATGATTTATAGATCGCTTTGTCCTCAATACCCAAATTGTAAATTGTTTACGATTTTGTGAATCTCTTGCTAATGAGTTTGTCGCTCTAATATACTAGATTAATTGATTTGTGAAATTTAGGCTGTCAAGCCAAGCACTGGGACACTTTCTGCCACTCAGCGCTCCAGCTCTCCTAGGGCTGGCCCGAAGGATTAGACTTATTTGACGTGGCTAAGAACCAATTGGTTACTTAGCAACGGGACCTACAGCTTATTGTGGAATCCGAACCACATTATAGCGAGAAATGAATTTCTGTCACCAGAAATAAATTCCTCTAACTCTTCATTAGCCGGCCGGAGACTCGAACTCGGGCCTAGCGAGTTATTGCTAGTCCACAACTCTACCGACTCGCCCAACGAAGAGCTAGTTTAGTGGGTGGAAACCTAACTGTTGCACTAAGAAGTAATAGTCAGAGAAGTTGGAGAGCAAGACTGAAGCAAGGATGCGGGAATGGAGATAAAGTTAAAAACCAAACAAATGGGTGCAGCTAGTGGCCAAAGGGACGCTGCAGACAACCCACCATGTGAGATGCGCTGAAAGCACTACCCCTACGGTGGGTAAAGCACCAGAGAAATATAGCTTTAGCGATTTTTAGGTTGGTATCTCTAATATTGCCTTAAAGCACCCGTCTGTTTTCTGAACGCTCCTTTTTCTTTAAGAACATTTGCTACAGGTGCTGTGCTGTAGCTTCAGGGTGTTCATTCAGCCCTCTTCTTGGAATACAGCTCTTCGTTGGGTGAGTCGGTAGAGTTGTGGCCTAGCACTCGCTAGGCCCGAGTTCGACTCTCCGGGCTGGCTAATGAAGAGTAAGAGGAATTTATTTTTAGTGACAGAAATTCATTTCTCGCTATAATGTTGTTCGGATTCCACAATAAGCTGTAGGTCCCGTTTCTAAGTAACCAATTGGTTCTTAGCCACGTTAAATAAGCCTAATCCTTCGGGCCAGCCCAGGAGAACTGTTAATCAGCTCAGTGGTCTGGTAAAACTAAGGTATACTTAACTTTTTTTTCTTACTGGAATAGATTGCATCGAACGTGCGCGGTCGCTGACAGCGGCTAAGAAATAGTATTTAAAGATTTCAACTTCATACTCATTAGATTTTCATGTAATCGGGTATTACGTATCTAAAAAATAAAAGCCCCGTAGAGGTTAGTGCCTAGCTGCAACCCCATTTGTTCCTTTTACTGTACCTCCTATCATATTCTCTTTCTCCATCTTACTTTTCACCCTCTCCCAAAAATTGATTCAAAGTGCCAATGCGAGGTTTTACTCATGTTACACCTTTCAAACTTTTATTGTCAATTTCCGTTTCAGAGCTGAATGACCTCATTGGTCCAGTTGCTTGGCCTTTGGCCTAAATTCTAAATTCAATTCAGTTCAATTAGATATTTAAATCAAAATCGAGAGAACACGACAAAAACCCTTTCATAACAGCAGACGAGCCAAAATGACAATAAATGACCAAAAATGGGTATCGGTGATGATGTAAGTGCTACCATTCTGTAAGTTTGTGGTTACAGATACTCCTAATACATGATTATTGGAGAATATGTAATATTTGCGCATATACGGAATATTTCTATAAGATATGATAAAATTGTCAGCACCATGCTTCCACTCACTTCTCAAGCAGGAAGAGTAACTTAGTTGTGACTGTTGGCAGATTTTCTCTACAATAAGGAAGACTTGTGGAATGGAATGGAATATAGAATTTAGGCCAAAGGCCAAGCACTGGGGCCTATGAGGTCATTCAGCGCTGAAAGGGAAACGTAGTAGAAAGGCTTGAAAGGTGTAACAGGAGGAAAACCTCGCAGTTGCACTATGAAAGAACTGTTAGGAGAGGGTGGATAGCAAGATGGAAAAGAGAATACGAATGGAGGTACAGTAAAAGGAATGAAAGGGGTTGCAACTAGGGCCGAAGGAACGCTGCAAAAACCTTAAGTAATGCCTACAGTGCACCGCGTGAGGTTCACTGACGGTGCTACCCCCTACAGGAAGGAGGACTTGTACTCGTGAATCTGATGGTAATTTCCGTTCCTTGACTCGATCCACTTGACCGAAGCATGCATAACGCTGTCCAACTCTAAAATCCTCCATTTAATTACCAAACACAAAACTGAGGATCTTTTGGTTTCTTACTTAAGGCTGGTCATCCCCTGCTGCAGTCTGGGGGATCTTTGGTTACCATTTGTTATCTTTTTTTTTATCTTGACGGTTTATATCCGACCGGCCAATGACGAATAAGCGAATTTATTTTTAAACCATGTATATCTGGTCTGATTTACTAATCTGAACAGTAATTATTGGTTTTTTCCTAGGAGAGCTGTTAATCAGCTTGGTCTGGTTAAACTGATATAACAACTGGTTACTAATCTGAACAGTCCTTGATATACAACGTCTAGTCCTTCCCAATTTTTCGTGACTTGATGTTTTATTTCACACACTCTTTTCACGCTCTAGCTCTGGCCCTTCCGTGTTCTGGTATAGTATCCACCAAGGTTATAATCTTTCACCTGCTGCTTTACTCCTTTTTTTATCAATGGCCTTCTTTAACATAACCGTTCTGCACTCCACGTTCTTGTTCTCGGATTCAACCATTTATAACTCTTTTACCTGTTTATTAACCCATTCCAGATTTCTGTTGTCTTGCTTTTAGGCTCTGAATTTGAAAGCATATATGTTCACTGTTTTCCAGACAGTTTCTTAGAATCTGTTTGTGACCCACAGCAGTCGACTAACTTCCAAAAACATAATTCCCTACCTAGGTCAACAATGGCACAATGAGATTTAATGGAACATGTCCAAAGAGTTCCGTCTCGCTTGGGAGTTGATCCTGCGGCCTTTTACCGGTGGAGGCATCTACAACTATCCAAAAATCAAATGGCAAAGATGACATGACGATTTCATCCGTATTCAGTCCTACACAAGTTCAGTAACACTACAGTCATGAAGTACAGAATTTTATTTTCTCCCTTCTCTTCCTTCGTGGACCCTGCCGGCTGCCGTCGTGAGAAATGAACGCACGCACGATTCAAAATTTCGAGCCTTAACGGAAAACGGTTTCAAATCCAGGCAACGCTGTCAGAGAGTTCTGAATATTTCCGGATATTCCCTATTCATTTCCTCTTTAATTCTAAATGTTCCAATTTCAATTCTAAATTCTGTTTCATTTGTATACGAGAAATCAGATGCTTTTATACCATATGTCAGGAAAAAATAATATGAAATATTTGGTTTTTACGACTAAATAGTCAGCAATATTATTATTATTATTATTATTATTATTATTATTATTATTATTATTATTATTATTATTATTATTATTATTATTACAACATAATAGTTTAACGCTATCCCTGAGGCAACTTCTAGACTCATAAGGCTCGCCCAAACGCTTTGTTCTTCAGCTCTGTGACAAGATTTCCTGTACATCTTATTATTAGCATTTTCCCGTTATACGTTATTCTGTGTTACGTAGGCCACACCAACCAATTTGTTTACAAACCCAGCCAAGTGAAAGGTGTGAAATGAGCAAGCTAAGGTTAAAGCTGGACATCTAGAGAGAAAGAGACGAAAGGGGATGGACGAAAAGTAAAACAGAAAGCAATGCCACTGGGGCTGAAGGGACGCTGCAAAGAAAACTTAGTACAGAGTGTGCCACCAAGACAAGCTGCTAACAGTAACACCCCCCCTCCCACCACCTGCCAGTTACAGGAGGGTGATTTCTTTTCTCTTTTTTAATAACTGATCTCCTCTTTCTGTATTTCCCATTACCTTCTGTTACTCCTTTCTAAGGAACACCTTAATATTCTTTGGAAGCTCGAATTTCAAGTCAATGGCCCCTGTAGTGGGCTTGTTCCATATGAAACTGGTTCATCTGTTGAATAATAATAATAGCAATACAATGGACAGTTTTATAAATTCATAAGACGGTTTATTGAAAACACGGAAAAAGGACAATATAAAGAAAGAAAAGCATTCTCAGTTAAAACTAAATGCTGTAGTGTTTTTTTTTTCTTTTTTTGCTTTGACAATAAATAGCTGCAGTCGATCTCATTGGAGCCTTTACGTTGCTTCTGACTGCCCTTGGATTTAAAATGTAACCGCTGCTTCCGGTCACCCTCATATGATATCGTATGTGGATATTAACTGTTTAACATACGTTAATATAATATATATATATATATATATGTGTGTGTGTGTGTGTGTTTTATGTATGTATGTATATACAGTATATCCATATCCAATGTAGCAAAAATGAACGCTTGCTTGAGAATATCAAAAAATCCACGCAAGAAGGTGAGTGAAAACCGGGACTTTGAACAAGTACTTTCTTAGTTTTTTCTACATTTTCAAGTTCACACTCACCTTCTTACGTGGATTTTATGGTATATACATATATATATGTATCTACGCACACATTATATACATATGTATATGCACAGATTTGTGAGACATCAACCTCACCACCATTTCACCTAACTGAATCCCACAAATATTTAACTGACAGCATATTCTGGTGCTCGAAAAGGCTTCCTAGAAGTTAAAATAAAGCTGAAAAAATATAACAGCCTCCAGCGAACATTACTGCGTACGGTGTGACCTCAACCTGGTCGCCTCGGCAGGACTGAAGGGTTTTCATCGTCCATCTTTTAAGCCTTCGACCGCCATAGTATCAAACCTTTAACTAATTCTTTCCTAGCTATTATTATTATTATTATTATTATTATTATTATTATTATTATTATTATTATTATTATTATTATTATTATTATTATTATTATTATTACTGAAAGTTTTAATATATATCATCGAAAACATCTAATATTTCGTTTAATGGCAAATGTAAGACTATTTATGTATAGGCAATGTGACTTTATCAATTACGATAAATAAAGTGACTCTTGGTGGTTGCTAAAGTATATTTTTAGAGTGATGAAAGACCCTGTGCTGCAGTGAATATGAATATCACTACAGACGTACATTAATAATAATAATAATAATAATAATAATAATAATAATAATAATAATAATAATAATAATAATAATAATAATAATAATAATGAGTTTTACAGAATGAATGACCATACGAAAAATAGCAAGAAAACGAAAGGACGTCATATTATATATATATATATATATATATATATATATATATATATATATATATATATATATATATATATATATATATATATATATATATATATGTGTGTGTGTGTGTGTGTGTGTGTGTGTGTGTATGTACTGTATGTATCAAAATATCTATTTAGAATAACGAAACTTATACATTCATATACTAATCATGCTCAAAATATTTCCAGACGAAATTTAACTTTAAAAAGCATTTATCTTCTCTCCGTCAATTCAGATTGCGAGCATCAGGCTTAAACTGAGCATCCATAGAAGTTCTCTTTTGATATCAAGCGTATGGAAGGAAGCCGCACAGGAAATCTCTCACCAGAGATCAGAATTATAATTAACATTCAAGACCGTGCTCCTGAGAGGGGTTGGGGTTCACCCCCCTGTCTTCTTCTCGTAGATTTAGCTGGACTCTTGCTCCTGTTGCTACCCATCACTACCCACTTCTCTAGACCTATTTTGGGAGTATTAAAACTAATAAAGGAAGTGGAAGTACTCGCCTGGTCAGGCAGGTAATTTTTACTTGTTTGAATAAATAAAAATGCAGCATATCTGTTCTGTTATGCTATATATACACATAAAATTGAATAAATTACGTTATGGAAAACGGTGTTTTTTTAATCCTCCCATTTAAAAGTTCATTGCTACGAAAATGTGAACCCCAATTCGAACAATATGTTTGCAGGCAGATACTTACGTCCTAACAAGCGATAATTGCCCAGTAGGTGAAGTGATGTACGGAGGTAATAAAATATCTACATCTTTGTAAGTATATGAAACCTTACAAGCAATGCCGAACTGTAGCAAGGTTGGATAAGCTTTTTATGTTTGGTAAAAAAAGGGTTGGAGATGACCATGAAATACCAGATGTTTAATTCGTTTTTAAGGTAGCCAATAATTGCATGGAAGACTTGAACATACATCACGGTCTTATTTTGCAATGTCATTGGACTGGTCACTGGGAGAATAGAATTTAGGCCAGAGGACAAGCGCGGGACCTATGAGGTCATTCAGCGCTGAAATGGAAATTGACAGCAAGGTTTGAAAGGTGTAACAGGAGGAAAACTTTGGAGTTGCACTATGAAACAGTTGTTAAAGAGGGTGGAAAGTGAGATGGAAAAAAGAGAATATGAACGGAGGTACAGTAAAAGGAATGAAAGAGGTTGCAGCTAGGGCCGAAGTGACGCTGCAGTGGCCCTTAAGTAATGCCTACAGTGCACCTCATGAGGTGCACTGGCGGCACTACCCTCCTACGGGGAACGGACATGTTACTGATAAAGTTAAAACCACATGTCCTGGCACGACTGTTTGGAGTAGGCCTAGGTAATTACAAGTACATGTTTTTCCCTCGTGTATATAACTTGCGTACATAGAAGTTGTATATACGTCAATCATATAAAAAAAAAAAACTAACAAGATGCCTGCATTTCTCCAGATATGTTTTAACTTGAAAGAGTGTCCAGACAGTTGTGGGAGGAAGAGTTCATGACCTTAAAAATCTTCAAATTATTTAACATTTTTCAGGTATCACGCTATCATGCAGCTATTTCCGAAGCAGAAGAATGGTGTCCTTGAAAATCAGTTTTTGTGGCAAAAGATTTTTATATATTTTTCAAAGCCTGTAAAAAAAAAAAATAACTCGATTTTCTTTGTACCGGATAATGTTCTACCGACATTTTAAGCGACTTGGCAACTCACCCACAGACTCAGTCGGAGAGACTTCAACGAGCGTCATGGGGTCAGTGTTTATCTAGGCATGTGATTCGTAGGTAGTACGTTTGCCTGGTTCGTAACGTGTTGCCTATGAGTTTTTGTGGATTGTTGCTAATTAATAACTAAACCTGAGTGACGCCATTAAGCCTGCTTATTGAGCACAAGACGACATCACCATTCATTTAAATTGTTAGAGTGACGTTGTTATAACTGGTCTAGTCAAGAGTATTTTTATAAATAGTGTGATTAGTGGTAAATATTCTAGGCCTAGTGTAACTCAGTTTATACTTGGAAAAACTGTCAGTTAATCAGTTGGCTCGGTACAGTTGTGCTTATAAAGTGACGATGATTTATTAAAATGCAATTGATGTAATGTTTGTGAAACCTAGGCAATGGATGTAGCCTAATGTGTTTTTAAGCTATCAGTAGACCTAGGCTAGTATACTTGCAAATGCATGGATTTCGGCAAGTTGATAAATAGATAATCGTTCACCCTTAGAGGATTAGGCCTATCTTTATAGGTCCTGAGCATCTGTTGTGTCAATTAAAAGGTAGGTGGTATAACTAAGTCTGTCATTGAGCATTTCAGTTCTTTCGGTTTTATTTTCAATGTACTATTGGAGCGCTACATTGTGTTGATCTTTTCAGAATTGAAAAGCAATGGGCATAGGCCTAGTATAGTAACGTAAGTTACAGTATAGTGATGTGTGACTATGCCTAGTCCATTGTGTACTTGCCAGTAATATTGATATGAAAAAAGCTACTCAACTTATTTATTCTTTTATGGCCATAGTAGTTGGTATCCATATTGTCACGTACGTAGGCTTATCTCATGATGAGGGCAGTATAACTTTCAAGATTCTATTTTCCTCGTTTTTGTCTCCTGATCTCTTTGGTATGCTCTCTTTTTAGGTCTCTTTTATAGGTCGAGTTCTCATAACCTTGGATCACAGCCCAATAGTTTGAATGTTTATAGGCTTACAATTTGGTTACGTATTCCTTAGACCGAAGGTACTTCAAGACTAGTGTTACTAGAAATTAACCACCAATTAAGACTGAGCATAGTTTTTATTTATATATTCCTATCAGGATATTAAACAGGACATGACTTTTTAAAATTTTTTTATGGTGCTTTTAATTATTTATTGCATAGACTTGATATCTGTAGTGGGCATTGAACAGATGCGAGTTCATGTATTTCAACCTTAGATTTTTAAAGTTATCTTTTCGTATGAATAAAGGTTCAGCAGTGACCATAATTAGACGACGTGGAAATACGATGGTATAGTGGATGCCAAAGCCAATATTATATACAGTGACTAATTGCCATTTATAGAATTCCAATTGCAAATCTGTAATGCGCTGGATGTGTAAGAGATTATTATCAGTATATGTAAGCGTATGCACACGTAGTATGTAGCCTCCCTGGTAGGCTGCTAGAGTAATGCTGTCATGCTTTTTAGACAAAATATAAGCAGTGCTCTCAGCTAACAGGACAAATGAATCTTTTGGGGAATAAAACTGTAGGCCTAAAACCTGTTCAGTTTGGAGCTTAATGTGCTTAGGGGATAAGCTTAATGACTTGAGAGGAGAAGGGATAATTGTCATTAGCATATCGTAATTGCCATGCGAGCCGGTGAACCAGAGTATTGTCCACAGTTCAGATGGGGAAAGAGCGCATTGTTAACCCGAATCAATTTTTCTTATTTAGAAATATTGTTAGTATCCAGTATTTATAGATGTAACATACACATTTATAGATATGTGTATATATATATATATTATATATATATATATATATATATATATATATATATATATATATATATACATATACATATAATCAGGTTACACACAACTAAAGATACCAAGACATCCATAACTTCTAATATCAATACTGTATTGTGATTTTATAGCTGTTTAAGAAAACACTTGGTTGAGTAACGATTTTCCTCTTGACACATCAGTTCAAGGTCAAACTTTGCAACAGGAAATAATGGTCTAGTTAATAATGTCCCGGAGAGGGAAATGCTATGGTATGAAGTGGATTTATGTTTGTGACTAATTTGCGTGAGACAGACTGTGATTTCTTATCTAATCTGATGCGTGTTCTTCTGATAGGGTACACACACTACCAACACACAACTGTGCGCTGGCGGTCTTCGTACCCCGAAATTCAAAAGTCACTGAGGCGCTGCAGAACTCAGACCAACAAATCACGTGGAAACTAGAGCGTGCTAAGCACTATCATAAGTTATTTTGCTTTACTTGTCCCCATAATTTCCAAATGCAATAATCAAAATGCAACATTTCAATCTGTGCAGTTGAAAAATTGTATTTTGCTGCAGCGGCGATAATAGCCAATCACAGCAGTGGAAAATTTAAACCGGTCGTGTTGAGCTAAATCGTGTGGCCGGCAATGCACATGGGAAGGCGTGGCGTCGTCAGAACCAGTCGTTATTGTCAAAATAAGCTGAAAGAGTTTTCATACATTTTCGTTACTTTTATTTATGCATATGCTCTGTTGTTATTAATTATAAGTTTGGTGTTTATTGTACGATTATTCGAATACAGTGTAATGAAAATGTTTCTCTTTAATTTAAGGCTTGCCACCTTGCTGCATGAGGCATTTTAGCAGATTCACAATAATGGTAATGCTCGTATTTTAATAGTGTGTTGGCTCTCTCTCTCTCTCTCCTTCGCTGGCCGTGTATCGCAACGGCAGCTGGGTCAGCCCACAAACTGAGTGACCGGTGTTCGATTCTCGAACCGGACAGGCTACAAGGATGTGGGCATAACCCCTTAAATTTCACTGTGCTTCTGTTGACTAAATAGCGAATCAGAAAAAAAAAATCCACAAAAAAAAAACGCAGAACCGCTACACGGGAATCCTCACCGTATATGCGTGTGTGCATGTATGTATATATATTGTGTGTGTGTGTGTGTAGGTGTGCTTGATTTTGTTCAGACTTATGTTCTTTATATTTCGGTACAATTATTCCATCTTCCTTCGAAGGAAAAAACCTCAGACTTGTTCTCTGTGCACGTGTTTTGATCGCCGTGTTTGATTGGTACCAACTTTGCCTCATATGGCAAGAGGGCTGTGTTCAGTCCATTGTAGGTGCCCGTTTCCTGAAAAATCCATTGTTAATTAGCCGACTGGAATGGGTGTTAGCCATGGTGGAAAAATGATTAGCCCAGCAGCCTCATTCAAAAGAGAATTGCTGAGAACCAGGTCAAAGCTGTCTTGAGCCACTCCCTCGTAGGTATATATATCTATATATTAAATCAACAGAACACGTGATGTATATATGCAGATGTACCACTCAGAAATAAAACGCTAGGACGAAACCGGTTAGGATTTATACCCAGTACTTCATTTGTTCCTGATCGGTTTTAAAAATAGTACCACCTCCTAGATGAGCTGGACGCATTACTTCTATTATTTTTTATGGTGGGACGTGGTGGGAGGGAGGGATGGTGGGTTTGGGGAGAGACAGGTGATGATACCTGCTGCAGCAGTGAGGAAGAGAAGGCAGCGCCTGCAGCCTTAGGCCATCACCGATGCCCCGTCTGGTCACTACTGAAGTTAGTGGGTCGTTCAACTCCACCTGTCCCACTGCCACACTGCTGTAGGTGGTGGTTTTACTGGCTTTTCGGCATGAGAGGGAGGGGGAGGAGGAGGAGAAGCTTGAGGAATGAAGTTGAGGTACAGCAACACTGGTTTTGCTTGGCGTGTAGGTTGCGGCCGAATAGTTCGTTGTCTTTCAATGCCGGGATGCATAGGCGCTGAAAGGAGCTCTTTTGTTTTAAGGGGATTTATTTTACTTGTTTTACCGGAAAGATGTCGGTTGCATGTATATTTTTTTTACGTTAATTCATTGTCTGGGTTCAGATGTATTTGTTTCTTGGCTGACATGTGGTTTATCTACTTTTTTTTTTTTTTTGTCTGTTGAAACGCTATTCATCTTTGTGATTTGTCTTTTTATTTAAATTCAGAATGTTGTTTGTCTTTTGTTTCTCTGTTTGACTGTAAGATATCATATTTGTGTTTTACAAAACAAATATTGACTATGATGTATAAGGTGCATGATGTATGTTTTATGCAAATATGCGTGGTTTTTGATAGGACAAAAATGACGTTACTGATTATAGAACTTAACTTTATCAAATTATATTAGCCAGCTTAAAGAAAGAATATGATCTTTTAGTGTCAATATAGTCTTCCACGGAAGGGTTTGTTTAGTAATTAGATGTCTCATGCTTTTTGTAAACACAAAACAATTGGGAATAAATTTCATATGTGGAAAAATAACCGGAATGCTTTCAGGCATATCTTTAGGAAGCAAAGTTGCTGTACGATATATATCCTTTTTAATGCTTGATTTTATTTAGCCCTGAAGTGCAGTATTAAGTGACAGACTTGACGCGAGATCTTTTGCTACTCATTGCATTTTAAAGAAAATTTTCCTAACATAAAATTTTATGCATCTTCGGAAATTATGGATACAAAGAATGTTTCGTTTCATGACTGTCATTATATACCTTTATTGTCCAGTGCTTCTTTTCCAGTTTTAAGGGGGGTGTATCGTCTCCTCAAGATTCCACCATTTTAGTTTTCTGTAAAAGAAAACTATTGTCCCGGCTTTGTCTGTCCGCACTTTTTCTGTTCGCCCTCAGATCTTAAAAACTACTGAGGCTAGAGGGCTACAAATTGATATGTTGACCATCTACCCTCCAACCATCAAACATACCAAATTGCAGTCCTCTAGCCTTAATAGTTTTTATTTTATTTAAGGTTAAAGTTAACCATAATCGTGCTTCTGGCAACGGTAAAGGATAGGCCACCACCGTGCTGTGGTTAAAGTTTCATGGGCCGCGGTTCATACAGCATCATACCGAGACCACCGAAAGATAGATCTACTCTCGGTGGCCTTGATTATACGCTGGAGCGACTGTACAGAAAACTCGATTGCGCCGAAGAAACTTCGGCGCATTTATTACTTGTTTGTTTTATTTCCTCATTGTTTTACCCTTGCAAAAAGGTTAAGTAAATCTTTAGCTTCCTCTTCGCTGGCATTCGCATGAAAAAGAAAGACACCAACGGGTTACAGCATTATGACTAGATATTTCTCTATGTAAGAAATATAGGCTACAGGAATCCCGGTTAATTGCTCCGGTGAGTTAGTATGCTGGTTGTCACCTTTAGATTATTCATTCATTTATTTTGTTAACTAATTGCCTTTAGATCTGTTTTAACATGGAAGGCATGCCGCGTCGACTTATACCTTTGTGGTTATCATTCCTTTTTGTAGAAACTGGTGTTGAAAATAACGACGGTTCAAGAATGCACATGAGTTGTGAACGGTCGGTGTGTGTACATTACTGCTGCTGCTGGGGATCCATTGATCATTATTGCTCATGGAGTGTGGGCCTAAGCAACTTATAGTTCTAAGACGCCTCCTCCGCTTCCACTTTGACTTTCGGTCCCTAGAATCTTCTTCGACCCTTAACACTTTTTTTATGAATTTTTTTGGTAACTGATCATATACTGCATTTTGCATTATTATAATTCACTCCTTTCGGTCAGTTACCGGGATAGATTAATGTGTGGGATTGTGAAAAAGGAATCGCCTCAGATTTTGATAAATATAACGAAATTAGTGAACGCTATCAAAACGCTGATAAAAGAGTAAATTTGATCGCCTTCTTGGTGAATTAAAACGTGACCTTTTTATGAACGAACGCTCATGGTAACATCTCAAATTAATATGATGTAGGATTTTAGATGTTTTTCCGCGGTATGCCCACAATTTAACTGCAGTCATCAGTGGCCGAGTTTTCTTTGCCCTAATAGGTTCTGTGCTGTAAGTGTGCGCACAAGGGCAAGGCAACATTTACGATGAAGACCAAATTGGCAAACAATAAAACTTGCTCTGCCCTGCCATGGATAAACTCGTATGGTGAAACGAAAGATTAATGGTGGTGCTGATCCGGTATTCCTAACCTTGGGTTTTGCGAAACATGGAAAATTAGGATGGCGGAGAAGTTAGCACCAATCCGTCTTTTATAGTTTATTTATAGTCATGGTGTTGTGGCATAATTTTATTATGCAAATTAAGAAATAGATTTTTGCTTAGTGAAACGACGTAGAGGTGTTTTTTCGTGTTTGTTTATCTTCGGCCTTGTGATGCCAGTTATGTGCAAATTAGCATGAATGTTGTTTTTCATGTTATAAGGTCAGATTGTGATAACGACGTTAATTTGGCACCACTGATTATTGCTGATTTTACGCCAATTTAGCATTCATTTAAATCGGTAAATAAACCGTTAGTTCTGTACAACCCCCGGGGAATCATAATGTCAACTGTGCACCTGTGGGTCCCAGAGTGGGTAGAGCCCCAGGCCTAGGCCTACTGAGATGAGAACTGTGAGAAGGGAGGCCGAAGATAAGTTGAAATCTTTGGAAGATAAAGCACAGGGAAAACATGAAGGATGGAATTTCACAGAGGTTCTTTGCGTCACAAAACGTAGTTGGAGGCGATGATGATGTTATTTTGTATTTAGAATAAGATATATTCTCGGTCACTCGCTTTTATTAATTGGATTTAATAAGGACCAGACGCAAATACTAAACTTTTGACCTAACAGTGCATACAATTCATACATTGGTGTAAATAATCCCATTCTTGGGAACCAGAAATATATGTAAAACTACGATTAAACCAATGGCAATGATAAAAATAAATTTAAAAATATTGATTGGAAATGCATAGCAAATAAAAAAATGAAAAAAACTACTAACACTGATGGAGAACAAAATAGAATAAATTGGAAATTTTTGGCAAATAAAGAAATGAAAATAAGTTACTAACACTAATGAAGAATAAAATAGAATAAATTGGAAATGCATGGCAAATAAAGAAACGAAAATAAACTACTAATACTAATGAAGAATAAAATAGAATAAATTGGAAATGCATGGCAAATAAAGAAATGAAAATAAACCACTAACACTGACGAAGAATAAAATAGAATAAAATACAAGTAAATGTTTTAACCGTGAAAAAAGCCACTAACAAAACAACTACGAGTAATGAATAGAATTAAAATGCAGAAGGACTTCTCGTCAAGGGCATTTAAGCCAGCGCCAAGACGACCCCCCCCCCCTTGCCACGATATGACACCTCGCCATAATGAGGTTGAATGATCGCCGCGAGAGGCGGTCCAAATAAGGCACCGGCGATGTAATATAGGTCGGTTAGGCGGCCAGCTCTAGTCCTAGAAACGCTCAGGCAGCCCACTGCCGCTCCTCCCCCTGCTGCTGCTGCTGCTGCATCTACTACAGGTGACCTCTAACGCCCTCTTCATCCAATGCGCATCCACTGAACTCGAGCTCGTTGCTTTTTTTTTATTTGTTTTCCTTATATTTGGTTGTTTCTTTCTCCTCGAGATTGTTTGAGATTCAAGGGTCAGAAAGTCCCTCTTTTTGTGGGCTCTTTTCTCTGTATTTGTGAGTTCGTTTTCCACATTATGTTCTTATCGTATATAGTTTTCGTTGTTTTTTTTTATTCCAAAGTTTGTTTGTGATTTAAAAATTTGGTTCAAAGGATTCCATTTGTTCTTTTGAAATAAAGCTTTATTTATTTTCTTAGTTTTGTTTTTAGTTACCGTACCATTGGTAGAGTGTACAAGGCGCTCCATTTGTTCGTTTTGTATACAGTCCTAGTTTTCTCTGTTTGTTTTGTTTGCTTTTAAAACCTCCTTTAACACGAGATCCACGTTGTTCTGTAGTTTTTTTTATATGGATTTCTGTTTTTTTTTCAGTTTTGTTTATAGTTTTCAATGTTTGTTTTTCTATGTTTTTGCTGCTCAAAACCTCTTTCAAAGCGGGATCCAGGGGATTTCAGTACGCTTTTTGTATTGAGTGTTCTTTGATTGTCTTCTAAGGCTTGTGAGCAGTTCACAAATTCCGTCATGCTTTGATGCAGCCTCCAGGGAGTTTTTTTTTATTTTCTTTGTATTTGTTAATTTGCCCTTCTAGGTTTAGTTTCCAGTTCAGAAACTTGGAAGCGACCTTGGGGTAGCACGTGTCCTTATGTATTTGATTTTGTGTTTTGTTCATTCATTTGTTAATTCTGGACTCCAGTCGATTCCTTTTTTTTTTTTTTTTTGTACTATTTTCACAGCTTTTGTTTTGTGGATCAAAATGAGGTGGTTCAAGATTAACGAAATATATTTTCTTCTTTTTAATGTTGATTTATAGTTATGATTTAAAAAAAATTATTCGTTAGAAGGGAGTAGTTTGAGGTTTTACGTAAGATTTAAATGTAAAAAAAATTAACCTTTTGCTTCACTTGGAAAGCGATTTGATATTTGAAGTAGATAAATGAATGTTCTGCTTGAAAATTCATGCAGAAAGACAGATGCACCCTAGTGTTTGTTTGTGTGTGTGTTTGTACAAGAAAAATAAGTTGATAGATTAATAGTTACATAGATATCCTTGATGGCAAAGGGCATTTGCCATTTCCTTACTCTCTTGATAGATTTTTGGCTGGATCTTTAAAGCAAGTTTTAACCTAAGCTTGTTCATAAAGGCAGGGTCACACAAGTTTGGCAAATTCAACTTTATTCAGTGCGTAACACGCAAGCCCGTTCAGAGGTTTCCCATGCCAACGCTACTTGGTTAGTTATTGTATTTATAGTTTGGGGTGGATTGTACTCCTTTTTGTCCTTCTCTGCTTTTCCTCGTCAACGTGCCTGAAGTCAGGATCGAAGTCTCCTAGCCCGCAAATTTTGATCTCCATAAAGACATTTGAAAGTTCTGCCATTGTTCGAAAGAGGGTTAGCACTGCTGTTTCAGACATCTTGTATGGTTTCTTGGCTGTCGATGGATGTGAGCTGACTATGGCGTAGTGTAGCCTAATCCCGGTACTTGGACTTAGGAGTTTTGGTGATGATTATCGCTGTTGAGATGATGGATACATGTAGGTTTTAGATTGTAGACGGATAATTAAAATTGTACTGTTTATACTAAAGTTGATAGTAACTAGTCGGTAATTTTTTTTTTTATTAAAGAAAAGACATCTCGATCAGTACCCTAAAAATAACCTCACATTCATATACATACGTACATACATACACATGTCTGTCGCTTACAAACATGTTAAAGATGTACAATAATATTTTGAAGTACAGCATGACCACTTTAGTTGTTAATAAACAATTACGATATGAAAATTTCAGTTCTTAATGATAATCATTGAAAAATTTCCGCATGCCGTAAAATTACTCTAAGCTTTTTTTCTTAATTAAGTGTAATAATTACCATGTCGAGAACATGAGCATATAAATTCTGAAATACATTGTGGCCTTGGGTACATTTCGTGTAAGTTTGGCGTTTCATTCGTGACGGATTAAGTCTTAAATTAAACTTTCCCAAGAACTCTTCAAGTTGAAGGAGCGTGGCAGATTTACCATTATCTTGTTCCAATGCCAAGCAGAATCACAGTGCTTCCAGACAAGGCCGTTTCACATTATTCAATAAAATTTCGATAAATTACACGAATGTGGCTGTCTTTTGTTTCTGTCAGACGATCGTGTGCCATTTCATGTAATGCTGTGAGGAGTACCTCCTGGTATCTCGTATCTCATTACCTATTTAAACAATAGAATTGTTATTTTTTTTCAATTTTTTCCCCTCTCAAGGGAAAGGCTGTTTGGTAACAATCCTTCCATGAGAAGTTCCCATAGATTAAGCTGTAATTACGGTGTGATGGCATAACGACAAAGGAAGGCTAAAAGGCTAAGGGCGCTGGAATATTAGCAGATGGTTTCCCTAGCTGGTTCAGATGAGAGTAGTGGGGCCTTAATAAGCCATTTTATTAACGAATCTCACATGGTGATAAATCTTAACTCTCTCTCTCTCTCTCACTACGTCAGCAACCATATTTTAACGCCAGTGCATAGTGATAAATCTCTCTCTCTCTCTCTCTCACTCTCTCTGGCAGCAACCATTGTTCTTTAAAGCCAGTACACAGTGATAAATTCTCTCTCTCTCTCTCTCTCTCTCTCTCTCTCTCTCTCTCTCTCTCTCTCAGTGATTATTGTCTGAAACCTGTTTGTGATCAAGATTGTGTGTATTGTATTTGTATATTCCATGTATATATTTGGCCCTGAGTCGCAATAAAGATTATTATTATTATTATTATTATTATTATTATTATTAAATCTCTTTTTCGTAATTATCATTGTTGTTTGACACCTGCTTATGATGCTAAGTCTCTCTCTCTCTCTCTCTCTCTCTCTCTCTCTCTCTCTCTCTCTCTCTCTCTCTCTCTCTCTCTCTCTCAATCCAGCATTCCTCTGTTGGTCTAAGCAGTGAATTATGTACGTGGTTATTAACCGACTATTGTGGGTCACAGCTATGATGGCGAGAAAGACAGAATGAAACAAAAAACCTACAAATGAGTGGTAATTGTAAAAAAATATGGCATCTAAAGAGGAGGGCTTCGATGAGGCTATCCTCACACCTCTAGGCTTGAATACTACTCTCTCTCTCTCTCTCTTTGTTAACCATTGTTGTTTGTTGCCAGTGTATGATGATAAGTCTGTGAATATGTTTGTCGCCTCTTGATCAAGCACTTATATATAATGTGCCCTTTGCAATATTCATGTGCACATACTGAACAATCGTGACATTGTCAGTTGTCATGTTGCTGTTTATTTTGTGTTTTGAGGAATTCCTTTCTTTGAGTCAATTGGGTAACATGCAGGTTAGGTTTAGTAATTTGAGGCCAACATGGCAGAATGGTCGTGCAAAATATATAAATATATATATATATATATATATATATATATATATATATATATATATATATATATATATATATATATATATATTATATATATATATGAATGAATTTTATCACATCACCGTGATTCATATACAAGCATATAGCTACAAATGTCCTTTAATATATACACACGAGTATGTATATGTATTATATATAATGTATAGGTTATATGCGTATGTACATGTACGTTTATCATTATGTACTCGGTGAGGCAATCCGAATGCCAAGGAGGGCCATTACGTTATTACTTCCTCAGCAGCAATCTGCGTCGTAATGAAGGAGGTAGCGCTGGAGAATTAGGTTTGCAACTGATAATCACGTCGGTGGTGCTCTGAGCGAGGTTTAACATCCCCGATCAACCTTTTGGAAGGTTTAACGTCACAGGTAAACTATTTTTGCAACAGTAACGTACCCGAGAAACATTTTTAATTTCTTTAAAAAAATGATGTTAACGTCTCTTATCAGCCATTTCAAGGGGTAACGTCCCATATGGACATTTTTAAAATTTCTTTAAAAATAATGTTAACGTTTCTTATCAGCCATTTAAAGGAGTGACGTGCCAGATTGGCATTTTAAAAATTTCTTTAAAAATAAAATGTTAAGGTCTCTTATCAGCCATTTAAAGGATTAACTTCCCAGATGGGCATTTTTAAAACGGTAAGGTGTGTCTGGAAGAGAGCTTTGGCCTGGAATTTTTGGAATAATTTGGAGTTCGTTTGGTTTCGGATCTCCCAAATATTGTTTTATTTGTTATTTGTTCCAGCTGATTATATCAATGCTGTTTTTCATTCTGTGTTCTAATATTTCACTTCCTACCTTACGACTTGGGTCACTTTTTATGATTTTGACTGCTGTTTCTTGCGTCCACATTTCATTCTATAACTCCATTTCATCGGTGTATTTATTTGTCAGTCCATTGCCTCGTACTAGTAATCTTCATGTAAATCTTGTGTCTAGCCATTCTTCTCCAGTATCGTACATAGTGCATTGTACAATGATGTCTTTTATACTCTGTTTGGTATAGAGCTTTGATCTTTCAGATGCTGTAAGTATTATCATATTGTCCGTTTCTGCTGTTAAGTATATTATTATATATATACTTGAGATGCTCGATAATCCTGGATCCATCCAGGATTAATAGAGTGGAATACTCTGTTAATCCTGGATCCATCGGTTTACCTGGGCCACATGAATTGTTGGTGACTTTCGAACAAGTCACTGCATGGATTTTGCTTGAATAATTTTATGGCCTTTTTTCAGTGAGAATATAATAATAATAATAATAATAATAGTAAGACATAGATAACAATAAAAAATTCTGTTTTATAATCGTTCACATGATGTTATCACACTTTAAACTGATAGTTACGGAGTTTGATAAAAGCAGGAATAAAAAATTTGTTAATGGTTTATATCTCAAGAAGCGCTGATGTTATGCTTGCTGCGGCCTAGTAGCGGACGTTGTCTTGGAACTATGTTGCAAGAGCATATGGTTATGGCTGCATACAAGATTCGCTGTTGTAACTTGGCTGTTATATTTCTTCATGTCTCGGTGACTCGAGAACGCTGATCAGATGACCTTTGTTGGAAATAATTGGCCGTAATTGCCTTCAAGTACTATATATTTTTCGGAGGCGATGATATTAAAAGAACTGGATTGTTTTGTTTTTGTGAATGTGAAGATAAATCCTTAGAAACTATTGACTGGATTTCCATGAAATATTAAAGAGAGTTCAGTACAGAACAACTGATAATTCACTGCCTATTAATGATTTAGCAGAGGGTTCTGAGTAAGTAACAGAATTTCAGTTTAGTTTGGGATTCGAATCTGTACATTGCGGAAGAAAACTTTACGCCATGATTTTGCTAATTTATAATGATCATTCCTTTTGAATGTTGGTAGTTATCTAAGCCGTGATTTAGGCTAAAATTGGTTACATTTCGTTAGTACACCCAACACAAATTCGCGATTTATTAGTAATTGAATAGGCATTTAAGAACATTTTTAAGAAAAGTATCTCTTAAATCATTACGTTAGCATAGTAATACCAAGCGACATATTTGGGAATTGACTAACTGATACAGCAAGGATGTCTTGCGTCGTTCAGGGTTAGGTTAGGTCGGGGAATGGGCCAAGGAGGACGAGAGCTACACCTCAGGTGCTCTAGATTAGGTCAAGTTTGGGAAGATTGGGTTAGACTGTATCCTCGTTGAATTTATGTGTTTTTGGTGTATTTTTGTTTGTTTTGAATGAATTATTGATTGATTTTTTGCAGTAAATCCATAGGCATAGTTTGCCGAGTTACTGGCGAGGGGAAGGGGAGGAACACAACACTGAAACAAGTGCTTTGCAAACCGATAGAAACGAGATGATTCGGAACACCAAAGGAAATTTGAGAACGATGATTTCATGGCAAAAACACCAGTGTGTGTGTGTGTGTGTGTTTGTACTTGCGAAGTTTTATTAAGAAAATCTTTACACTTGGAAGAAAGGCCGATAACAACGTGAAGTTTTGTGAGTGATATTGTGAGCTTTTTTGTAGTTAGCACTACTGAAAACACAAATTGGGGGTAGTGCAGTCAGTGCACCGTACGCGTGCACATCAGGCATTACTTAAGGTCTTTTGCAGCTGCAATCCCTTTCATTCCTTTCACCTTACCTCTGTTCATATTCTCTTTCTTTCTCCTGAATTTCCACCCTCTCCTAACAATTGTTTCAAAGCGCAAGTGCAAGGTTTTCCTTTTGTTACACCTTCAAAACCTTTTTACTCTCAACATCCCTTTCAGCGGTGAAAGACCTCATAGGTCTCAGCGCTTGGCCTTTGTCCTAAATTTAAATTCCATTCCATCCCTACTGAAAGCCTTTTTGATATCTTTTTAGTGCAGTGTATTTTTTCATTGACTGTTGGAGATTTTCATGGGGTTTTAAAATCTGCTATTTCCACACTTTTTGACAGATGTTTGAACGTTCCTCTTCCTTTTGAATAGATTTTATTGTGGGGATGTGAGATAATAAGTATTTCAGTTAGAAACGGTCATGAAGAAATTAAAGACGTACGCTACATATTCTCATTACAAAAGTTATTAAATAGGAGAACTAGCTTAGTTATTTAAGGGAATTATAAATTGTAAATGGGGGCCGGTAGGAGGGTATTTATTCTTTAACAATTGGGCGTGATGGATGTACGCATACACACATTCACCCTGGCATGTCTGTTGAAGTCCAGTCACTATTTAGATTCTTCCGCGTAGTTTATTTTGTTTAAAAGTAGGTTTGGATGTGAATACATATTTAATGCTGAAGGAGTTGGGGCAGCCTAATTTCTTGTCTATTGCCAATTGACCTTTATGAAATAACGATCACATCGTGAGGCATTACTACATGGGATTACATGATATCTATACTAGACCAAAATAGGATCAACAAAAGACTAGATCGATGTTTTTCATGCAAGGAATAGGAGGTAAAGAATTAGTTATATTCTTACGAAAACTAAGGGGCTATTCCTCCATGCGACTTGGCCCATTTGGGCACTCCTCTACTGCGTATGTTTATCGTTTACTGATGCATACTTGTACAGGATGAAAATGGGTGTAAAAAAAAAAAAAACAAATTTCTCAAGAAGTAGAATTTAAATGAGTAAACAGTGTAATGTCTACGATATCTAAAGAAAGCTGCGAAAAAGTCTGGTAAAATTGAAAGTTTTAACATAAACCCGATCGGTGAGATAAACTTGAGAGGGAAAGTAACGCTTCCAAGGAAAGTTGAACATTGGTTACTTTAGAGCTAGGATGGCATCGTTAAGGGATACCAAAGAATTAAAATAAGCAGTAAATGTCTACATAAAAAAACAGCATCACTCACGACATGTAAACGGTGCCACCGCACTGGGTGAGATGAGAGGTGTGTCAACCGCACTGAGTGAGATGCAAGGCGTGGTAACCACATTGTGGTCGGTGGAAACTGAAACCTCCTTGTTGCTGTCTGAGACACGGGTCCGTTTTTCTTTTTTTTTTTTTTTTCTGATAAGTTTTCATTACACGATGTTGAAGGAATTAAATGTTTAAGTCATCTCTTCCTATTTGCCCGACGAGGATGTAGTGGGGATAGCAAGGATAGCAAGGTCGGATTTTGCCAGGTAGTGCATTTTAGATTAGAGGGAAAGACGGTCTAGTTACTATTATCATTAGTATCATGGGTGATATCTTTGCAAGTGTGTAAACTGACATGACTTTAGGAATTGCATGAAAGGGAAGTAGTCAGTTTATCTATTTATAGCTCTTGAAAGCCACAGGGCTAATAGCTTGGGTGAAAATGAAAGGATGAAACGATCTCTCTCTCTCTCTCTCTCTCTCTCTCTCTCTCTCTCTCTCTCTCTCTCTCTCTCGTTATTCGACTGTCGTGGGTGGCAGCTAGGGTAAAATGAGAGAAGAGAGAGAATAAAAACCATACGAGAATGATCATCGCTGGGTTAAAATGTGTACCATAAAAAATGTGGGGTCTCGACGATGTAAGCCCCACTCCACTGGGGTGACAATCTCTCTCTCTCTCTCTCTCTCTCGTTCCTGCTGAGTGAAAGGAACAGCAGAACTAAGGATTCCTGCAAATGAAGTGATCAAAGGCCAATGGCTTATTCTCTCAAATGTCGCTTTCCACTCTACAGTGAAACCCTTATTATTATAATTCATTTACTGTAACTCGTGACCGTGTGCTGTAAGTGGACTGTTGTTTTGATCAGCTTCGCCTACGGTCCGGGCTGTGTTCCATTTCTCAACCGTTTATTAACCGTTCACGGGACTTGTTGAAATATGTAGCTTATAGGAAGGTCCTCTGTGAAATGTGTGGCGATTTAATTTTAGCGATACAAAAGTGAAGGGCGTCATAGATTATATGGAGTAAATAAGGGTTCTCTGTGTACCTATTGCAATTTATGTTATGTCTAAATGCCTCTGAATGTTTGCTTAGGAAAATACGCAACTCTTCATTCATGAAAGATGAGTGAGGGCGGAAGCCTACTATGATTTGATCCAGAGCAATTTCTGGCGTTCGTCATTCACGTAAAAGGCTTATAATAAACCTGGTCAGTTCTGTAGCAATTGTTAACTTTTTCACCGAGAACATCATTATTCTTCGTCGGAGTAAATAACAACCTCACTTGAACTGAATTATAGATATAAAGGAAATTGTTACGGTTATTGATCGAATAAGAACCTCCGCTTTGTGCGAGAGCTCTCTGGTAATGTATATGTTTACGATGTCAATTTTTTTTTTGCCACGGTAACAATGGGTATCCAAGAATGCCATCCAAATTTACCGACGATATTCTAAGCAATGTCTATAATATGAACCGGGCGAGTACCCCTTTTGGCATGCTGTGACCTTTTCACCCGTGCCGAAATGAAGCCCTTGGCGTAATGCCCAGGGCTTCCTAGAACTATTTTACCCTTTAGCATGATATCCTCTGGTGGACCAGAGACAACTTGGGGTGGCTTTCTGGTAAAAGTGAAATCTGTGTTGCTACGTCTTTTTGTCTTTTAATGATGTCATCAGATTTAATTATTGTTACTAATTTGTGAGCAGAAGGCGAGGATAGACTGATCTGTATCATCAAATCTTTTGTTGGTTATGTCATTTGATACTTAACAAATTAGCAATCAAAAATGTAAGCGCATGGACTATCCAGCGTTTCATGTACGAGTATTTAGCTACTTTTCTTAGGAGCAAACAGATCCAGCTAATGTTGTCAGGGGAGAGGATAGACATGCACTTAGAGTTAGGAAAAAAAGATGAAAATCCGTGACTTAATTCAGATGTTTATTCTAAACGGAGAAGGAAGGAGAAATTAAAGTGACAGATCAGGGAGGGAGAAGGAGCATGTATTGTTTTTTTGTTTTTTTTACCCTCATGGTGTACTTGTGTCAAGGAAGTAGGCAATTTGCAGTCGGAATGGTCAGTAGTAAGTAGTTTACTCATCTCTAATCTCTACCTCAAGTTGTATCTCTTGAATGAAACAGCATTGCACTTACATCTATACATGCGTATATGTGACAATTTATATGCCAAACAAAGTAAAATTTTGAGAAGTGAGATTTTAGGTTCTTGCGTTTATTACAGTACCAAGTTAGTTCAAATAGATTTATTTTGAGCATTTTGTTGCTGACAACAACGTGTTAAATTGTTGCGTTTATTAGTACCAATTAGTTATTATTATTTTATTATTATTATTATTATTATTATTATTATTATTATTATTATTATTTATAAATTGAAATTTTTGGTAAATATATGCAAACATAAGTGCA
This sequence comes from Macrobrachium rosenbergii, assembly GCF_040412425.1. NCBI lineage: Eukaryota > Metazoa > Arthropoda > Malacostraca > Decapoda > Palaemonidae > Macrobrachium > Macrobrachium rosenbergii. Next base: position 44,969,666 of record NC_089763.1, on the reverse strand, counting down.
TTACTGTTACTGGTAAATGAGGAAAGTTGCGAACTCCAAGACCAACTTGTTTGATTTGTTGTACATAACATGATTTTCAAAACGTGGGATTCTGTACTTTCGTTTGTATTTCCAAAATTATCAACACAAGTACTTCTAATGGCTTATTGTTATCAGCTGAGAAGGAGATTCTTTAGGCCTAACTTAAAGGATATTCCACCAAGGAGGTTGTATTCCACAGATTTTCATTCATTCATTCTTGGTACCTGGTGTGGGATTCTTCCACATAGTTTTTTTTTTCAGTTAACTACGAACTGTACACCATTAATTATTAATGGATCTTGTAGTTGAAATGAAGTATAATTATAACTTGATCTACTTTTCAGTAAACTACAAAATGGACACCATTGTTTAATAATGGATCCCTGTAGGTAAAATAATGTATCATTAAAATTTGGATCTCTTTTCCAATAAACTACAGACTGGATATCATTATTTAATAATGGATCCCCGTGTGGATCTTTTTTCCAATAAATTACAAACTTGATACCATTTTTTATTAATGGATCCCCGTATGTAAAATGAGGTATCATTAAAACTTGGATCTTTTTTCCATTAAACTGCAAACTGGATACCATTATTTAATAATGGATTCTTGTAGGTGAAATGAGGTACAATTAAAACTTGGATCCTCTTTTCCAGTAAACTATAAACCGGATACCATTAGGTTTATTAAAATGGATTTTTTTTCATTAAACTACAAACTGGTGAAAGTGAGGTATAATTATAACTTGATCTTCTTTTGAGTAAACTACTCAAACTGGACATCATTATTCATTAATGAATCCCCGTAGATGAAATGAGATATAATTAAAACTTAGATCTTTTCAGGTTTGCAGCCATCACTATTTTCATTCAAAACTAAACTCAGATGCCTGATTGGAAATGATGGATTCCGTAGGGATTGTAGTGCCGTTAGTGCACCTTACGCGGTGACTGTGAAAGGTGTTCGCATTTATTTCTTTGGGTCTCTTTATCTTTCCTCCCAACCACTCCAACTCCGCCTTCTCTGCCATAAGCGCATTTATTTCTTTGAGTGTCTTTATCTTGCCACCCAACCACTCCAACTCCCTCTTTTCTCTTTCATAAGCGCTGAATGGCTGAAAGTGCCTCAGTGCTTGGCTTTATACCCAGAATTTTACGAATCATTCAAAATGATAGAGATACTTTATTTTATGATTCCGTGTAATCATGGGGCTTTACAGTCAATTTGTAGCTATTTGATCAGCAAATTCGGTAAGCGGAGATGTTTCAATAATTGGGCTAACATTATTTTCGGTTTGACTTAGGCTCATTTGGGTTAAATTAAAGGGATCTCTCTCTCTCTCTCTCTCTCTCTCTCTCTCTCTCTCTCTCTCTCTCTCCTCCTCCTCCTCCTCCTCCTCCTCCTCCTCCTCCTCCTCCTCCTCCTCCTCCTCCTCCTCCTCCTCCTCCTCCTCCTCCTCCTTCTTCTTCTTCTTTTTCTTCTTCAACAAGCTTGACAGAAGTTCAGAGAACTAGTTAAAGTCTTATGTTCGACTAAAATATATTTGAAAGGATTGATTGGACAATTTTGGAAGATTTTTTTTAGCAAAACGGAGACTGGAGGAGGAGAGAAATTGCTGGATATTAGCTATTTTGGAGGAAGAGTTTGGCAACCAACCCAAAAACAATTCGAAAGTTACAAGGTATTCCATAGCCAAAAACCGGATATATCTCCCCAGATTATTTACGTCCTTTGAAATTAGTTTTGGTAGTAGCGGCACTTTAGCGTACATTTTAATCCTCTATTGTTTTAAATAACAGAGAAAGGAAGATGAATCGCCTTTTATTTATGCTAGATATATTTTTGATGTGTCAGAACCATTCCATTTAGTATTTTAAAACTTAAATCGCCCCTATGAAAACTGAAGATAGGTAAAATGAGAGAATCAAAGATAATTTACATTTGGACTGCTTCACCCTCCTCGGTCTCCCTGTTTGAAGAGAGAGAGAGAGAGAGAGAGAGAGAGAGAGAGAGAGAGAGAGAGAGAGAGAGAGAGAGAGAGAGAGAATGCTTCTTCCAGTTGGGAGTTTTTAAATGCTTACGTCTTGGGCAAGATAGAATTAGGGTATTAAAAGTAGGCTTAAACTAGATGCTTGTCTGTCTCGTCCTCCCTAGAGAGAGAGAGAGAGAGAGAGGCTTTGCATGTTGCATTCACGTGTGTGGGGAGAGAGAGAGAGAGAGAGAGAGAGAGAGAGAGAGAGAGAGAGAGAGAGAGAGAGAAAGATTGCTTTGAAAAAAACTTCTTTCTCAAGAGGATCTCAACCCGATCCTTTCCTCAAATTTGTCTGTGAGGAATTACCGAGAGATAATGGTAAGTGGCAGAGAACGTAAAGTTAGGGGGATCGAATTGTAGGATGGGGGAGGGAGGTGGGGGTGTGGGGGGAAGTCTGCAGAGAGGTGGAGGTGAGACAGTGATCTTTTCTAGAGTTAATGAGGAGAAAGCCTTACTTGTAGTCAAGTGGATGATGGTGACGCTGATAATACACACACACACACACACCACTATCTCTCTCTCTCTCTCTCTCTCTCCGCGCCGGCCAGAGATTATAGATGCTTTAAATGGATGTCGTGCTGTGTGCGTGCTTCTGCCTGATCACAATCGTCTGGTTCAGAGATGGGACATAATTTTTCTTGGTGTTCTTTATTATGGAGAGTTCTCACTTCCTGTGATATTCCGGTTTTTCTTTAATCTTTTGGTTTAGATCAGTGGTTCTTGAACTTTTTGCCTTCCGCCCCCCCTCCTCTGCGTTATGTATAGATCCCACGCCCCCCTACACCTGAAATTTTTGCCGACTATAAACTATAAACAATATGTTGTCTATTTGTGTACTATTATACTTCATTGCTTATATGAGTATTTGGATGAATGACATATTTTTGTTTCATTGCTGTTAAATTTTTTATAAGTATGCACTTTACTATATTTCAGGTCATAAACAAGATTTGAAATGAAGATTGACATATATTTCGAATTTTTGGCATGTTTTGAGATAATAATTAGAAAACATATGGAAGCAGTGATAATATTTTTGGCAATTTTGCAATTACCATCACAAATTAAAAAAAAAAATAATAGGCACCATCTGGCGACCCTACTTGCGCCCCCCTTGGAAGCTTCTGGCGCCCCCCAGTTTAAGAATCACTGGTTTAGATTCTCTGGAGTCACACAGTTGAGTTATCCAGATACGGCAATATGTCCTTCGAGTTATAGAGGGATTTAATAAACACTCTTGTGCAATGTTAGTTTTAAAAAAAAAATGTAAAGCAATGTGTTCATTGTTGCCATGAAATCCGTCGCGTCTCTCGGGTGTAAAGCGGTTGTGGATTGTGATACGAATTGCTTTTTTTCTTTCTCTTTTTCCTTTAGTTTATTGACTAAAAGCGCTCCTAATGAAAATGGTTAATTTAAAATCTTATAAATATTGCTTATTTTTTATATATGTAATTTATCTATCTATCTATTATTATTATTATTATTATTATTATTATTATTATTATTATTATTATTTTGCATAACTAGCAAATATTCTTCATAGCAAACGATAAAGACCATTAATTTGTATAGCAACCCTCCGGTATATGCACTGCCCTGATATTAGAACGCAAAAGACGAAATGAATAGAAATAGACATACTAATATGAATTAGAGAAAATATATATATATATTTGATAGTAATGAATTGTGGATATATTATTCAGACTTCTTTCAGCACTCCAGGCCCTCTGTTGTTTCCATCCTCACAATCATGAGGAAATTGTCAATAATCCCAAAAGAAAAATATATGTTAAGTGAAGTTTGCCTCACTGAAGACTTGGTTGCCAGGCCATTAGATTTTCAATTATCGTTTTATTTTTAATTTTAGTTTTGCTCGTTTTTCTTGCTTTGTTCTGGTCTAGCGCCCAAGCTAAAAGAGGTTGAATGTTAAATCGTATTATGTATATTTTTTATTTAGGTATGCTGAAAACATTTACCATATGGAATACAAACATAGGTCTTATTTTGAGTGGTAGAAGGCGAATTGCTTACGAAAGCATGGTATACAAAATTTGGTTTATTTCAGGGTTGTAAGATAAGATGCTTGCTTGAGAATTATAAGAAAGTATAAATTCAAGTTCACCACACCTGTCGAATTGCACACAACAACATATGGCTTGTCACCGGTTCTCCACTGTCTTGTGGTTTACGATTTTGATTTCTGCGGAAGGTATTATCATCGGTGATTATATTATATATATATATATATATATATATATATATATATATATATATATATATATATATATATATATATATATATGTGTATATGTGTGTGTGTGTGTGTGTGTGTGTGTGTGTGCGTGCGTGTGTGTATGTATATATTTATTTAAATGGATAGTATATATATATATATATATATATATATATATATACTATATATATATATATATATATATATATATATATATATATATATATATATATATATATATATATATATATATATATATTACATCTGATCCAATGTGTCATTCGCCCGTTGACTCGGAGAAGGTTTATTTAGGATTGTGGATTTTTATTTAACTCACCTGATAAGATGTATACAATTGTATTCACACTGATTTTTCACAGACGATTCTGCATTCCTTAAACATTTTCATTTAATCATGCGGCTCATTAAAATCGCTTGATGTTAACATTAACGTTCAGCTGTTACTTTTTGCAATAGCATTATTACGGATAGCAAGGCAATACCCGTGAAATGAGGCCGTTTGGCAGATCTCATTACTGTTGATTCATTTTTGATTAGCCAATGTAAATCACCTTTGAAATTAATTTGCGATCTTATAATAGGCCAAGGCTTATTTTTTTCTTTTCTTAACTGTCAGATTGCTGCAATCAATCATGCATTTAATGATAAATATTAAAAAAAATCCATTAGATTTAGGCTAAAGTTCACCTTAAGTCTGTGACTTATATTAACGGTACCTTCTTATTAGAAACCATTTCCGAGGGAGAGCACTGAAAACACGGGTCAACTTTTTCCTTACTTGCTTAATTGGTTTGTTTGATTCGTTTGTGTATTAGTTTAGTTTCATTGTAGCAGTTATTGATTCGTTATAAATTTTGTATATAATCATATCATATAACAAAACT